>NW_015541031.1:139310-145246 GCF_001515605.1 Sinocyclocheilus anshuiensis | reverse complement strand
CTTTCAGTAATCTTGATTCTGAAGACCCGATTGATTTCATTGATCGATTTGAAGAATATAATGAGCTGAGACCTCTGTATCCTGAAGAGCTGTTAGCATCATTGTCTGTGAGTCTGAAAGGTACTGCTAAGAGCTGGTGGAGAGCGGAGAGACAAAACATTAGCGACTGGTCCTCTTTCAAAGAAAAGTTTCTCTTTTCATTTTTAAACGAAGATCATAAAGAAGTTGCTGCCCAAAAATTAGCAAACTATCGATAAGGTGTTAATGAGAACATTAGAGACTTTGCCTTTAATTACAGAGCGCTGTGCCTGAAGAATCATCCTAAAAAGTCTGAAGCCGAGATTGTTCAAGTGACTTTAAGAAACTGCAACCTTTGATTGGCTTCGGTGTTAAGGGGAACTGTGAAGACGGTTGATGATCTGGTCCGTCTCGGTACTCAAATAGAAAAGGATTGGGTGGAAAGATGGAATCAATGGAATCAAGGAAAAGATGAGGAACAGAGGAAGAAATCTTCCAGTGGAAGAGGGCAACACATGCTCCTTATGCTCCTTGATCCAACTTTCAGCTCTCAATATAATAGTGTGCTGCAAACTCCAATAATTGTAAATCACTCTTACTTTAATGCTGTAATCGACACAGGAAGCACCTTCTCTTTGCTGCAGCAGAAAGTGTGGCAGAGGTTGAGAAGAAATTATGAGCATCTGACCAAAAGTACCCAAACTTTTATGCTCACTAATGGTCAGAGTCAGAGATCTCAGGGAAGGGTTCTCTGGGAATGTGAGATGTATGGAGTGAAACTTGCTGTCACATTCTACGTGATGAATGATGAAGACTTGGCTGTTCCTGTCATCCTGGGACTGGATTTTCTAAAAGAAGCCAAAGTAACCATTGATTTTAATTCCTCACGTATTTACTTACCTGATTCCAACTCCAGTCACCCCATTTGTTTTAATTAACTTCATGAGAATGCTGCCATCCAGTTTTATGCTGCACAGGGTGGTGTTGAATTGCTCTCCAGTAAGGAAGACTTGAAGCTCATCGAACAAGCGGTGAAAAATTCTCATGCCTCACTCAAGGTAATGAATCAGTTAAAATCTCTCATGCATGACTGGTCATCAGTTTGCACTCACAAGTTAGGATGTACAAATTGCATCAAACATGAAATCAAGACAGTTGATGAACTTCCCTTGAGAAAGAGACCTTACCGAGTCTCAAGAGTCAGGAATGATTTTATTGAAGAACAAATCAAGGAACTACTTCAACAAAAAAATCATTATATCTTCCACTTCACCATGGGCCTCACCTGTTGTGGTAGTAGATAAGAATGATGGTGGATCTCAGTTGTGCATTGATTATCGTGGTCTTAATTCTTAAACTCACCTTGATGCATATCCGATGCCCCAGATTACAGATATACTGGATTCTTTGCAAGGAGCCAAGGTGTTTAGCACTTTAGATTTGAAGAGTGGCTACTGGCAAGTAGAGATGGATCCTGCAAGTGTGGAGAAGACTGCATTCATAACCGCATCAGGGTTATATGAATTGTTGGGTCTTCCCTTTGGCCTTAAAAATGCAGCTGCCTCTTTCCAACGTTTGATGGAACAAGTTCTCAGAGAGCACAAAAACAGGTGTTATATGGTATACATAGACGACATCATTGTGTACTCACCAGACATCCAAGCACACCTGCAAAATCTCAAACAAGTATTCAATAGTCTGCACACCACCGGTCTCACTCTCAATCTCAAGAAATGCAAATTCATCTGTTCATGACTGGACTACTTAGGTCACACAATCACTGCTGACGGAGTCAAAGTGAATTCTGACAAGGTTGATGCGGTCAAATCATTCCCCACACCAACTTCCATAAAAGAATTACAACGGTTCCTAGGTCTTGCGGCTTTGGTACCATCGTTTCATTTCAGATTTCTCCACTAAAGCAGCACCCTTACATGCACTAAAGAAAAAAGGAGCTAAATGGATGTGGACAGACGAGTGCCAGAGATTGTTTGAACTCCTGAAAGATGTTCTGACCAAAGCCCCCGTGTTAAATACACCCAATTTTGATTCTTCTTTTAAAGTGCAAACAGACGCCAGCGACGTTGGTTTAGGAGCAGTGCTGACACAGGAAGTGGATGGACAAGAGAAAGTGATCGCTTATGCATCCAGATTGCTGAGAGGTGCTGAGAGGTCATATTCCGCATCAGAGAAGGAATGTCTAGCGGTAGTCTGGGCGGTGGAAAAATGGCATCATCTTGAAGGCAGATCATTTGAGGTAGTCTAGCGGTAGTCTGGGCGGTGGAAAAATGGCATCATTATCTTGAAAGCAGAGCATTTGAGGTAGTTACTGACCATGCTTCTTTGGTTTGGCTTTTCCAGCACCCAAAACCTTCGTTTAGGTTGGAAAGATGGACTATTAGACTTCAAGGCTATCACTTCACAGTTCGTTAAAGAAAAGGACAGTGTAATGTGGTACCTGATGTTTTGTCACGGACACATGCAGCTGAACCAACGGCCATCCTGATGCACACACCAGCTCACTTGTGACCTGCCAACGGACTTGTCGCAGATTGCTGCTGAACAGAATAAAGACCCAGAGTGCCAAGAGATCACGGTAAAAGCCAAAGATCTAAATACCACTGATCTTATGAGAACTCACTGTTTTTAAAAATGATATTTTATTCAGGAGTGTTCCAGACTCTAAAGGAGGTCAAAGATTCCAGATTGTGGTACCTACTAGTTTGAAGGAAGCATTTTTAACTTATGCCCATGACAGCCCCCTCAGTGGACATTTAGGCAAATTTAAAACTCTTAATGAGACTTTTACAATTTGCTTATTGGCCTTCCATGCGTACTGACGTATGGCAACACTGCAAACAGTGTGGAAAATGTCAGCAGCATAAGCCCACAAACCTGAAGCCAGCAGAAATACTAATGCTCAATGTTACACTGTCAGATATGCAGAAGAAATCTATCGTATCTCTTGCTCTGGCTACTGTGTATAGACCACCAGGGCCGTATACAGATTTCCTAAAAGAATTTGCAGATTTCCTCTCATATATCATTTGTTGTCAACATCGCACACCCCTAGGCTAGATATTTAATTCTTCTTTGCTTAGTGATTGTTTGGTACACCTAATTCACTGATCATAGTAAAATCATCTTTTATCTTAGAATTAGGTTTTCTCAACGATAAAGAGGACAAGACAAAAAATACAAAATAAATTAAAAAATTGCATCGTACGTATTTGTATAAAGTTTTATTTTATTTATAAAAAATGTTTTTGTGGTGGGGGCCCCCCAAGAGCTTTGACACAATTTGAAAACTGGTGAGCAGCCAATGCTGCGGGGAGCAGTTGGGGGTTTGGTGCCTTGCTCAAGGGTCTCAACCTCACAGTCATGGTATTGTGGGTGGAAGAGAGCGCTGTACATTCACTCCCCCCACCTATAATCCCTGAGACTCAAACCCATGACCTTCGGGTTACAAGTCCAACTCTCTATCCATTAGGCCATGACTGCCCCTTTGGCAATACATCCATAACATGCTGCTGTGAGCATGTAAGAAATACTGCTGCTGCAAATATAACATACATGAAATAACCCCCACAAAGCAGGAGACATAGAAGGGACAATACAAGCCAAAACAAGAACAAAACACCCCCAATAAGCAGATCTATCGCCAAGACATATGAACTGCTGCTGTCATGACAACTCTCGGAGGGATTGGCATGGTAATGTACATGACAATGTTAATGTATTTGGTCTTGGTGGAATAGACCTTCTACGCTGCTGCTGCGGCAGAGCAAGTACCGAGACTTGCTAATGCCAATGCATCCACAACATGCTGCTGTAAGCATGTAAGAAATACCACTAAAGACTACCACGCCGACCAGCTTAACACTAGTTGCCTATGGCTATGTGTGCCTGGGCTACCACGCCGACCGGCTTAACAGTAGTGGCCTATGGCTATGTGAGCCTGGGCTACCATGCTGACCGGCTTAACAGTAGTGGCCTATGGCTATGTGTGCCTGGGCTACCATGCTGACCGGCTTAACAATAGTGGCCTATGGCTATGTGAGCCTGGGCTACCACGCCGACCGGCTTAACAATAGTGGCCTATGGCTATGTGTGCCTGGGCTACCATGCTGACTGGCTTAACAATAGTGGCTTATGGCTATGTGTAGGGCTGGGTATCGAGTTCGATACTTTTTAGGCACCGACTAGAAGAGGTGCGGCGCAGATCGATCAGTGTTTGAAAGCGCACGGAGCAGTCTGCTCTCTTTAGCTCTCGTGGTACAGTAATACACCGATCGGTCTGCACAGTCAGTCCGAGCCAAGTCCAACACACCTACTAGTTTACACCAGTTACACTCAGAGATGTGGCGCACACATGAGGCTGTAGTGCGAATGCGTCCCAGCCCCCTTAGATGTAAGGCTACATTTACACTGGTGCGTTTATGTTTTAAAATGAAAACAATCCTCATCATACTGGTGTTTCCACTGCGTTTCAAGCTGGCTAGACCAGGGGTCGGCAACCATTTCGGCATGACGTGCCACTTTAAATTTTTCTGGTTAACCACTGTGACAAAAGGTAGCACAATTCACTGTTGTCAGCATTGTTTGCAATAGATGAATGTAAGTAATGTAAATAATCAGAAACCAGCAGGACAAACTTGACCAAAATCACCTTTTGTGTTCAGGAAAACAAAAAATACCCAAGGATTGAACAGCGTGGAGGTGAGTAAATAATGACTAAATTTATATGTTTGGATGAACTAACCCTTTAAACCCCCCAAAATTGTCCCGCATGTGTTCACCTGCTCTTGCTTCAAGATTGTGTGGTACGGGGGACCTCATCCTCTCTGTGCACTCAGACAAAGATAGCCTCGATGTCTCTTTCTCATCCATGATCAGATTCAGTCTGACTGCAGCAATGATGGACGTGATGGACAGCAGAGACAGCTGAAGGTGGACACAGTGGTCAGCTGCAGAACTGTCTTAGCTGTGTTGAGATGTAGGACGTGGATTCACCGTCTGTAAATACATGATTGTTAGAACAATGTTTGAATAAAACTTTCATGTGTCGATGACTTGTATTTATTTATTGTCATGGTTACTTTTATTTATTATTTTACTCATTTATTAATGTTTCCTGTTGTCAGTAAATAAGATATAATTGTTTCATTAACTTGTGCATTCATTACTTGACTGAAAATTGAGATGTATTCACCTTGGCTGCGTGTCTAGTGTGTATTCATGCATAGCTATGGCATATGACAAAACAAATTACATTTTGCTTGTTTTACTATATATATATATATATATATCGCGATTAGGGATGCACCGATACCACTTTTTCCAGTAATCGCCCGATACCGATACTTTTATTTTTGGTATTTGCCGATACCGAGTACCGATACCAATATTTTTATTGCATTTGTAAATCTAACTCGTCCAACACACAATGATGCATTCATAATTAAAAACAATTTCATCTCATTCTGTTTTGAGTGATTCCACTGCTGCCGTCCTACAATAACGTATTCATTAAGCAGGTGCAATTTTCCAAATTAAAATCAGTGTTAGCATAGAGATGATGGTCATCGCTTTGTTTATGTTATGGATTGGTTTACTGTCTTTATATCATAATAATGCACTGCAGTCAGACGTTTGTCTTGTGTTCTTGCTCTTCTTTTGGGCCACTATTGCCCCTTCAAAATGTCAACTTTCCTCCTACTGTTCAGTTCCTTCTCCATCCAAATGCAGCCACAGGACCTCTGCTCTTCTACTTCTTTACAAACCACCGAAAAGCACCAAATATCTGATTTAGATGAGCTGAATATGTATAGAACATGTGTAATTGATAACCTTTTAAACATGTGCCCCTCCAAGACAAGTCATGACATAATGCTTCATTAACTCATGATGAATTAATG
>NW_015541031.1:137455-138738 GCF_001515605.1 Sinocyclocheilus anshuiensis | reverse complement strand
GGTAACACTTTACAATAACAGTACATGAATTATCATGTACTAATACCTGAATTAATAATTACTTGACTATGAACTAATGATGAGTTAAGATATGTATTAATCAAGAACTAATGAAGAACTAACTTAACTACGACATGAGTCATATGAACTACTGCATGAATAACACTACCTTAATTACATGTTAGTTCCTGCATGTTAGTTAATGTATTAATTATCACTTTGGGGTAAACTAAATCAAACATGCTCTAGAAGCAAGATGTATGAAAATGGCACAATGTAAAATTGTTTATAAATTTGCCACCTGCAGCTGTCACAAACATCAGTGAACGATAGTGGATTTCTTGCAATATTTACGTTTAAACTAACTCGTCCAACACACAATGATGCATTCATAATTAAAAACAATTTCATCTCATTCTGTTTTGAGTGATTCCACTGCTGCCGTCCTACAACAGCGTATTCATTAAGCAGGTGCAATTTTCCAAATTAAAATCAGTGTTAGCATAGAGATGATGGTTGTTATGTTATTTATGTTATGGATTGGTTTACTATATTTATATCATAATAATGCACTGCAGTCAGACGTTTTCTTGCTCTTGGATTGGTTTACTGTCTTTATATCATAATAATGCACTGCAGTCAGACGTTTGTCTTGTGTTCTTGCTCTTCTTTTGGGCCACTATTGCCCCTTCAAAATGTCAACTTTCCTCCTACTGTTCAGTTCCTTCTCCATCCGAATGCAGCCACAGGACCTCTGCTCTTCCACTTCTTTACAAACCACCGAAAAGCACCAAATATCTGATAGCTGAATGCTGAATATGTATAGAACATGTGTAATTGATAACCTTTTAAACATGTGCCCCTCCAAGACGACATGATACTGCGATACATTATGATACTGTAAGCAAGGCGATATATTGGCATATTTCTTATTTTAGGAATAGGATATATTTTTAGGAAAGATGTCATTAAGAACACACCACCATATGCAAACCTTAGCAATAAATACATTTTTAAAAATTATTTAACCAGAACAGTGGTATCTGCATTTGCAATAATCAGTCCCTGTAACATTCAATGTTATTAAACCACTTTTTGTGCAGTACGAGTCAAGGGGGAAAATTAAAGTGCTAGCAGGATCCTATAGTTAAACGTATAATATGTATTTTATAAAAAAAGTCCATATATATTTTAGACCCTGCTTTAAAGGCTCACATTTTAAGTTTACAATTGTAACATACAATGTCATAACATTTTGATCTGACCAAAATAATTACATCTGC
>NW_015541031.1:134438-137165 GCF_001515605.1 Sinocyclocheilus anshuiensis | reverse complement strand
TAATATGTATTTTACAAAAAGACCATATATATTTTTAGACCCTGCTTTAAAGGTTCACATTTTAAGTTTACAATTAAGAAACAAAGACAACTATTTTAAAACAATAAAATAAATACATATGTTAAACATTCCCAGAACCTTTCCACTTGGATCCCACAGGTTTTTCAGTTTGTATTTATGCTCCGCGTGGAATCGCCGAGACCGCGACGCGACGCGACGCGAGCACCGCCCCAGCTGCACAAAACGCCCCACCACGAGAGAAGGCTGCAGCCGCGCGAGGCTCTTCTTTCCTCCTACTGTTCAGTTCCTTCTCCATCCGAATGCAGCCACAGGACCTCTGCTCTTCCACTTCTTTACAAACCACCGAAAAGCATCAAATATCTGATTTAGATGAGCTGAATATGTATAGAACATTTGTAATTGATAACCTTTTAAAGATGTGTCCCTCCAAGACAAGTCATGACATCATGATACATTAACAAGTCATGAATTCATGTTACTTAATAAGTAATTAATGATGAGTTAGTAATAATGTGCCCCCCCAAGTAAAGTCATGACATAATGATACATTAACAAGTCATGAATTCATGTTAGTCTATGAGTTGTTAATGATTTAGTAATAATGTGTAGTCATGTAAAGTCAAAAGTCATTATCTAAAATACCAATTAACATCCACCAAGGTGATTCTTATTTTGCACCAGTATATCCAAGACGATTACTTTAAGAAACATATTCACCAGCACTTAAAAAAAAAGCACAGAAATGAAAAGGTAAAACACACCTTTTATTTACCAAAGCTTTTAAATATCAGTGCACCTTAAACCAAGAGGCATAAGTTGTATATTACTTGTATATTAATTTACATAAAAGTCAACATAAAATTTAAAGATATTACGTAACAATGTAAAAATAAAATCAATATTTAAAACTGTGTTTGGAGAATGTTCACTAATAACCAACAGTAACATTATAAACTTTTTTTTTACGTTAACATTATAAAAAAATTTTTTTAAACAAAACATTGTTATTTATTAAAGGGATAGTTCACCCAAAAATGAAAATTGTCATCATTTACTCACCCTCAAGTAGTTCCAAATCTGTATGAGTTTCTTTCCTCTGCTGTACACAAAGGAAGCTATTTGGAAGAATGTTTGCAAGCAAGCAGATCTCGGCCCCCATTGACTAACATAGTATGTTTTTTCCTACTATGGCAGTCAGTTTATAATTTAGGCTGATTGGCTGAACTAACTCTACGAACACGGAAAACAGTGATAGATGGACATCTCAACCTTACACTAAGGTTAAAATCCAACTCAAGTTTGAGGCGACCGAGCGAAACATGATTATCTATTTCTGCTCAGCTAGCGACATTGGACATCAACCACACGGCAAACACTAATACTTTTTCATATACTGATTACTTTCTGATTACTTTCTTTGTATAACAGTTCTATCTAATAGCATATTAGACAGGACTGTTAAACAGATCGTAAACTAATGAAGACAGAGAATGGAGGCGCTGTGTGCTCAGGCTCTGGCGTTCATAGCGCTGTCAAAATAAGTCACAACAACAAGCATGGCTTGTGTCACTTCAGAGTTCCTACTGGCGGTGCGAATGCAACTAGGAAAATGGCCCTAGGGCAGTGGTTCTCAAGCCTGTCCTGGAGTACCCCCAGCCCTGCACATTTTGTATGTCTCCCTCATCTATCACACCTGATTCAACTCATCAGCTCATTAGTGGAGACTGCAAGACCTGAAGTGGGTGTGTCAGATACAGGGAGACATACAAAACGTGCAGTGCTGGGGGTACTTCATGGAGAGGTTTGAAAACCACTGCCCTAGGGGAACATTTAGTTCTCGGGGAACCACCCTGGTAGCTAGTTCCTAAAACCAAATTCCTATAACTACCCAGTGCGACAGGGGCTAATGTCACCCTCAGGGTCCACAGTCCATAGTCCGCCCGCACCCGCACTCGCCCACCAAGAGTTGTCCCGCGCCGCACCCTGTTGCGTTGGGTCCCGCGGTACTCCAGCGGGCGGCGGGAGTGCAGGTCTCTAGTCCACAGCCTTTCTTGTCTGATGAAAGTATTTCTAATTAAACGTAGCAACATACTGACTGGCAGAATTGTTCTTAAAGCAAGTTCATGACCCTATTACGTACCATCCTCCAATCTTAATTTGAAAAAAATGTTGTCATCTGTTAGAGAGTCAACTTTTTCCTGAAGACGAAGAATATTCTGCATTTGTATCTCTATTGTCTGTTTTGCTTTGTCAAGAGCAATCTGTAAAGTGGGTGCACCATATAAAAAAGAAATAAAAAATATGTAACTTGGCTGAAAGCAAAATAAAAAAAAATGTGTCTCACTTGAATTAGGCCTAATTCAATTAATTATTTATAAAGTAACATGAATTCATGACTTGTTAATGTATCATTATGTCATGACTTGTCTTGGAGGGGCACATCTTTAAAAGGTTATCAATTACACATGTTCTATACATATTCAGCTCATCTAAATAGATATTTGGTGCTTTTCGGTGGTTTGTAAAGAAGTGGAAGAGCAGAGGTCCTGTGGCTGCATTCGGATGGAGAAGGAACTGAACAGTAGGAGGAAAGTTGACATTTTGAAGGGGCAATAGTGGCCCAAAAGAAGAGCAAGAACACAAGACAAACGTCTGACTGCAGTGCATTATTATGATATAAAGACAGTAAACCAATCCATAACATAA
>NW_015541031.1:110617-133158 GCF_001515605.1 Sinocyclocheilus anshuiensis | reverse complement strand
GAGACTGCAAGACCTGAAGTGGGTGTGTCAGATATAGGGAGACATACAAAACGTGCAGTGCTGGGGGTACTTCATGGAGAGGTTTGAAAACCACTGCCCTAGGGGAACATTTAGTTCTCGGGGAACCACCCTGGTGGCTAGTTCCTAAAACCAAATTCCTATAACTACCCAGTGCGACAGGGGCTAATGTCACCCTCAGGGTCCACAGTCCATAGTCCGCCCGCACCCGCACTCGCCCACCAAGAGTTGTCTCGTGCCGCACCCTGTTGCGTTGGGTCCCGCGGTACTCCAGCGGGCGGCGGGAGTGCAGGTCTCTAGTCCACAGCCTTTCTTGTCTGATGAAAGTATTTCTAATTAAACGTAGCAACATACTGACTGGCAGAATTGTTCTTAAAGCAAGTTCATGACCCTATTACGTACCATCCTCCAATCTTAATCTGAAAAATGTTTTGTCATCTGTTAGAGAGTCAACTTTTTCCTGAAGATGAAGAATCTTCTGCTTTTGTATCTCTATTGTCTGTTTTGCTTTGTCAAGAGCAATGACTAAAGTGGGTGCACCATATAAAAAAGAAATAAAAAATATGTAACTTGGCTGAAAAAAAAAAAAAAAAAATGTGTCTCACTTGAATTAGGCCTAATTCAATTAATTATTTATAAAGTAACATGGACTTGTTAATTGTTAATGTATCATTATGTCATGACTTGTCTTGGAGGGGCACATCTTTAAAAGGTTATCAATTACACATGTTCTATACATATTCAGCTCATCTAAATCAGATATTTGGTGCTTTTCGGTGGTTTGTAAAGAAGTGGAAGAGCAGAGGTCTAACAAAACCAAAGCGATGACCATCATCTCTATGCTAACACTGATTTTAATTTGGAAAATTGCACCTGCTTAATGAATACGTTATTGTAGTATCAGCTAAGATTGTGGATGTAATTTTCTGCTTATTGACTCATCGAAAGTCTTATCCTGACATAGGTTATACTATCCTGATATATTTCAGACGCTGGCCTGAATTCTTCCAAAGCCCTGTCATACTCTTCCAGGGCCCTCTCGAGTTGATCACGTTCAATACCTCCTAGGATGGCGCCAATAATCATACCGATCCCCATGAATAACACCCCAACTACAACAGTGGCCATAATCCCTGTTCCAATTAAACCAAAGGTCAGTGTAATGTTTGTCAGAATGTATCCATTTGTAATTAGCCAGGCAACTAGAACCTTGGAGGCAAGGGCTGTAATGCCACAAACTGCACTAACAACTCCTGAGAATAGTTGATAGTCAGGAACAGACAGAGACATGTTCTTCAGTTTCTCATACAGCGTCGGTTCCAGCTTCGCCTTCATCTGCTGGTCAATCTTCTCCACTTTTGCCTGGATCTCACGTATGCGTTCAATGATTACATCACAGTTCTCCTTCACAGTAGTTTTCTCATTCAAGGCGACTGGCCTGAAGGACAAGCCTAAGTGCTCCTTAAGAGCCTCAATGAGTTGGTTGGTGGCTCTGAAGTTGTTTTTCATCAATTCTCGAAGCTCTTGACTTTTGCGGATAAGCCTTTCCCATAATGATACATTAACAAGTCATGAATTCATGTTAGTCTATGAGTTGTTAATGATTTAGTAATAATGTGTAGTCATGTAAAGTCAAAAGTCATTATCTAAAATACCAATTAACATCCACCAAGGTGATTCTTATTTTGCACCAGTATATCCAAGACGATTACTTTAAGATACTCACCCGCACTTAAAAAAAGCACAGAAATGAAAAGGTAAAACACACCTTTTATTTACCAAAGCTTTTAAATATCAGTGCACCTTAAACCAAGAGGCATAAGTTGTATATTACTTGTATATTACTTTACATAAAAGTCAACATACTTGTCTTGGAGAGGCACATCTTTAAAAGGTTATCAATTACACATGTTCTATACATATTCAGCTCATCTAAATCAGATATTTGGTGCTTTTCGGTGGTTTGTAAAGAAGTGGAAGAGCAGAGGTCCTGTGGCTGCATTTGGATGGAGAAGGAACTGAACAGTAGGAGGAAAGTTGACATTTTGAAGGGGCAATAGTGGCCCAAAAGAAGAGCAAGAACACAAGACAAACGTCTGACTGCAGTGCATTATTATGATATAAATATAGTAAACCAATCCATAACATAACCAAAGCGATGACCATCATCTCTATGCTAACACTGATTTTAATTTGGAAAATTGCACCTGCTTAATGAATACGTTATTGTAGTATCAGCTAAGATTGTGGATGTAATTTTCTGCTTATTGACTCATCGAAAGTCTTATCCTGACATAGGTTATACTATCCTGATATATTTCAGACGCTGGCCTGAATTCTTCCAAAGCCCTGTCATACTCTTCCAGGGCCCTCTCGAGTTGATCACGTTCAATACCTCCTAGGATGGCGCCAATAATCATATCGATCCCCATGAATAACACCCCAACTACAACAGCGGCCATAATCCCTGTTCCAATTAAACCAAATGTCGATCTCATGTTTGTCAGAATTTTTCCATTTTTAATTAACCAACCAACTGCAACAACAGCAGCAGTGCCTGCAACACCACAAACTGCACTAACACTTCCTGAGAATAGTTGATAGTCATGAACAGACAGAGACATGTTCTTCAGTTTCTCATACAGCGTCGGTTCCAGCTTCGCCTTCATCTGCTGGTCAATCTTCTCCACTTTTGCCTGGATCTCACGTATGCGTTCAATGATTACATCACAGTTCTCCTTCACAGTAGTTTTCTCATTCAAGGCGACTGGCCTGAAGGACAAGCCTAAGTGCTCCTTAAGAGCCTCAATGAGTTGGTTGGTGGCTCTGAAGTTGTTTTTCATCAATTCTCGAAGCTCTTGACTTTTGCGGATAAGCCTTTCCCTTCTTTCGGGATTTCCAGGGTAGAAAATAACACTCCAAGACATGATTCTTTATTTTAGGGTCTTGAAATAAAAAGAGAAAAAATAATTTAATTTACACTGACGTGTTACTGTGATAAATAAAAATGAATAAGACTCCATACATAGACAGATTATCCGTATGGGCAACTGTGCACCACACGAACATTGCTTTCACTGGTAAGATAAGTGATGCATTCACAAATGTCTTCCTAGCCATTGCTTGATATCAGTGGATGTACAGTGTGTGTCTTCCCACATACTACATGAGCAGTGCATTTTCATTTAGCCACTTATTATATTAACAAAGAGCGGTACAAAGCTCAGTTCCTGAAGGGCCAGTTTACGTACAAACTAGAAATTTAGCTTACAAATAAGCCTGAAGGACTTGATTAGCTGGATCTGGTGTGTTTAATTAGAGTTGAAGCTAAACTCTGCAGGTCTGTGGTCCTCAAGGAACTGAGGCTGAATCAGAAAGCACCCCCTTTACCCTTAAATAGGGTACTATTCAAACCCATAGTGCACTGAAATAACGAGTGTACAACCAGTGCATGTGTAACGGGGAAAAGAAATTTGTAATGAATTGTGCCAAACAAAAATAAGGGTGTGAAAATTGAAGTTGGTGACAGGGTCCTATTAGCCAATAAAAGTGAACGCGGCAAGCGCAAACTTTCAGACAAGTGGGAAAATGTGGTATATACTGTGGTTGATCGTGATCCTAAAACCCACATTTACAAGATTAAACACCCTGTATCTGGTCAGTTAAAGGTGGTACACAGAAACCTTCTTTTGTGTGTAAATTTCCTCCCTTTGAGTGATATTGTGGAAAAAAATGATGACGAGAGTGTATTTTCTGTAAATTTTGACGTTTCTGATAACTGTTCTGTATCCTCTGTGTAAGTCGCTTTGGATAAAAGCGTCTGCTAAATGACTAAATGTAAATGTAAATGTAAATATAGAGATCAATGTACTATAAAGATATCCTGTAAGTTTCAGAACTCAAAACTTTCTAGTTAGTCTAAAAACAGCTTCTATTGAAGTCAATATGCCAAAACGACAGCTTGTGGAATGTGCCACTCTATAGCCCTATTCGCACGGGATTAGTATTATCTGGGGACCTTGTGTGATTTTGAAATTAACCCCCCACATCTGAATTTCGTGTGGTGCATTCGCATGGGATAAGCGAAGCCTGTGATTTTACTCGAATTTACTGACTTATCTCTCGGATACGATGTCAAGGCTTTGAGAGTCCCGTTCTATGGTCCGGTTAAATGGATTAAAAAAAAAGAAACTAATATAGTTTCGTGTGCTGTGTCATTTACATTTCATCAGGTTAAAATAATATCTCAAGCTTTATGATTGATTTATTTGTAAGACATTAACCTCAAACCCTTTTCAGCTTTCTCTTTCTGCAAATTGTATGGTGTAGCGATATAACAGCACCCAAAACGAGCTTTATGCTTGATTTATTTGTAACCCATTAACCTGAAAACCTTTTCAGCTTTCTCTTTCTGCAAATTGTATGGTGTAGAAATATGACAGCACCCAAAATACTATCAAACACTCCAACGCAGCTCCATTCTTCGCGAAAGATGGATAAAAAGGCGCACAGCAAACAAAAACCTCGAAAAATAATATGCGACCCGCCAAATGCTGGCCGAATCACAGAGATGCCGATTCGCACGGGACTAATATTATCACAGGACCTCGGTGTTCTGCGAAATATGGTAGGTCATTTGCGGGGGAATTTTTACTTTACAAATTACAGACATGGCCGATTCGCACGGGTTTAAGATCACAGACAACCTGCAATTATTACAAATGACTGGAGATCACCAGGTAATACTAATCCCGTGCGAATAGGGCTTATGATGCAATAGTGTGGCTAAACCCCGTCTCCGCCTGCTTCTACAACACTGCTTGTTTAGCCCCACCCACTGATTATACATTGCTGCCTGTTTAGCCAGGCCCACCGATTTGCGTATGTAGTGTAAATAACAAGAGGCGAACGCAAGTCTACACAGAAAGCAAACAATAAAGATGCTCCGAAGACAAGACACTGTTCAGTGCCAAGCTATCCCAACATTAGGAAAGAGTGGATAAACTTTATTTTTAATGAAGATCCAGACCATGTCAGTAAGAACTTGGTCCTTTGCTCACTTACAAATAAACCTGTGCGGTTTAAAACATAGGAGCTCACGTCTGCCCTCTGAAGACAAGACTCTCCAGATGTAGAGCTGAACGGGAAAGTTATCAATGTGTCTGTCCAGTAACTAACGATGAACGCGCCGTTTGCAGTGGAGCGGTTGTTCACGGCAGACTGTCTGACTTAAAGGAACAGTTCACCCAAAAATGAAAATTTTGTCATTGTGTACAAACCAAGTGTGCCGCACGAGTCTTAAAAAGTGAAGCCATCACGTTTCGATCGCCCCCAGGTGTTGGGAACTTTAGGAGGATATTGGGGTTGTATTTACCTTATTTTAACACGATCCTCTCAGCAGACAAAAATTGGAGCAGTCAGGCTAATTAAAACGGGGTCAGGGGCGTGTGCTTGTGATCGACTCTGCGGCAGTGTGGGCGGGACGCGGCTCCACTTAGTTCTCTACTGCGCAGACTCTGGTCCCGAGTTCTCTACTGCACAGACTCTGGTCCCAAATCAGCGCAATATGGCCGCGCCCTGTTGGGACAATGGCGGCTTCACTTTTCTTCAATGGAAGAGATTGAAGGTGCGTCGTCCATCTTTTTTTACAGTCTATGGTACAAACCCACAAGTTGTCCCAAACCTGTAATAATTTCTTTCTTTTGTTGAACATAAAAGAAGATACTTTGAAGAATGTGGGTAACCAAAGAGTTTCTGGTCCTCAATGACTCTGATATTATTATTATTATTATTATTTACCTATTTATTTATATATTTTTTTAAGTTACTGAGGACCAGGCAGCAGCTGTTTAGTTACCCACATTATTCAAAGTATCTTCTTTTGTGTTCAACAGAAGAAAGAACTTTATACAGGTTTAGAACAACCTGGGTAAATTATGACAGAATTTTCATATTTTTAAAGTGACAGACACATCTGTGCTTCAAGGTATAGGCCTTTTTTTTTATTTATAATTGTATTTATTTATACATTAACTTTGCATTAGATATAGAATCCATTTAAACCTGTCTGTTAGGGAAAAAAGTGATTTCTAGAGAGTGCATACTGTCTGTAGTAAGCAGATTGAACACCAATGCATTTGAGTCAATCCTCTTTAATCTGCACATTGTAAAGCAAATATTGACAATCATTAAACCATCGTATTGTTAATGTCCAATCCTGCAATAAGACCTGCATTCAGATCTATTGAGGGCCATTAACTGCTGAAATCTCCCAATATCTGTGGGTTCTGCTGCACAGTCAGCGAGTGTTACTGTACTGCAGGGTGCTATTCTCAGCTTCAAAAATCAAAACACTTGATTTCAAATGAGCTAGAAATCAACTAAAATACTATAAGTGTTCTTACTCACCTGGTTTTATTTTCAAGGCCTGAAGATTGTGTCCTGGAGGAGCGATACAGATCTCAGCACTGCTGCAGCTGCTTTACTGAACAGAAAGAAACTGCTGCAGAAGAAACTTTATATTGTCACATTTTCACTTTCACATTTCACTTTCACGATGAGTTACAATGATTTTGCACACTCCAGCCCTTCGCTACATTACTATTATTATCGGGTCCAGACTGCTGGACTCTTTCCTGTTGTGCTCCAACATGGAGGAAAGCTTTGTCTGAATCATAATAAGAAACAAAAGAACTTTTGCAATCTTCTCAAAGTATTTATTACCAAATGAAAGCACCTTGGCTGACTTCTACATTTTTGTATGCAACCTCCAGCCATCTGGAAGAAAAATAACATAAATCAGGCATGACTGAAATCTACTGACTGATGTGAAAACCATTATTTACAATCAGGGATTTAGAAAAACTAAATTAAAACTCATTTTCAGCTGCAATTGTGCTTAAAGAATCAAAAAGCCATTTAAAATACATCATGTGTATATTTACTATTCAAATAAATGTAAATGGATGTTTGATACTACAGCCAATATGGTGCTGAAAACTATTAAGGAATATGGCAAATAACATGGCCTGAATGAGGCAAATCTCTGTCGCAACTCTGTTGGGTCTGTGCTGAATGTTGAGTGTATGAGGGAGACATAGAGTTTAAAGACAACTTTTCAAGCTAAACATATACAGTATGCTGCAAACGTATAATTAGCATATTAAATGGCAATACTAACCGTCAGAATTTTTTATTGCAGCTTATCGTCAAATTGGTAACCACGTCATCCTGCATAAAGGATTTAAGTAAATAAATAAATAAAACAAGTGGAGAAAAAAACATTTGTATCAGTGAACACATGGTCACTTTGTGTCCCAGAAATGAGGACACTGTTTATGCTGAATTTGTTACACAGAGTCTTTTCAGTTCAGCAGCTACAAAGAATTTCTTCAAAACTGAATATTGTCCAATATGAATGTTGAGAACTACACTGCCACTTCAAGAACTTGCATCAGAGCTGGAAGTACTGGCAGCTAATGATTTAACTGGTGTAGACATGTTTACATAGGCTCAAGGGAAACATTCACTTTCAGTTGCTTTCAGTTTCACCTTCTGAGAAACTCCGTGTGTTCCTGTAAATGGTGTTTGCTCTTCACCCCCTGCACAGGACCCCAGTTACAGAGTTTGATCGGTGAGTCAGAATGTGCATGAGCCGTGCTGGTGGAAACTGCTTATCCGTTTAATATTTAACCAGCTGTATTGCATTGAGATTATTCATGTCATGAACTGTAAGGGCAGGAATGTGCAAAATCATTGTAACTCATCTTGAAAGTGAAATGTGAAAGTGAAAATGTGACAATATAAAGTTTCTTCTGCAGCAGTTTCTTTCTGTTCAGTAAAGCAGCTGCAGCAGTGCTGAGATCTGTATCGCTCCTCCAGGACACAATCTTCAGGCCTTGAAAATAAAACCAGGTGAGTAAGAGCACTTATAGTATTTTAGTTGATTTCTAGCTCATTTGAAATCGTGTTTTGATTTTTGAAGCTGAGAATAGCACCCTGCAGTACAGTAACACTCGCTGACTGTGCAGCAGAACCCACAGATATTGGGAGATTTCAGCAGTTAATGGCCCTCAATAGATCTGAATGCAGGTCTTATTGCAGGATTGGACATTAACAATACGATGGTTTAATGATTGTCAATATTTGCTTTACAATGTACAGATTAAAGAGGATTGACTCAAATGCATTGGTGTTCAATCTGCTAACTACAGACAGTATGCACTCTCTAGAAATCACTTTTTTCCCTAACAGACAGGTTTAAATGGATTCTATATCTAATGCAAAGTTAATATAACATATAAAGCAGGAACAATGCAGTCTGGAGCTGCTGCTGTTAACCTTGCAGTTGGACTTTCACACAACATTTGTATAATTAAATGTAAATAATTAAATAGGCCTATAATGCATATTATTGTACTATTTTATTGTAGGTTAAATAAAGAACTTTATTTATAAAGCAAAACACTTGTGTCTGATGTTTTGGTTTTGTTTTTTTTACAAAAAGAACATGCATGAATGAGAAAATAAAGTGCGGGACTTGCTTGATGTTCAAATAGTTATTAAATGTAATAAGCTACAAAATAATAATACGCTTCAGCGGCTCGGATGCACACAGAATTACAGTATCTGTCTTGGCGTGTATTCACGCAAACATAGTCGATTATGTCTTAATTGAACCTTTGGGGAACAGTTGGGGAAAAACATCTGATGTGTAACAATATATTAGATCTGTGTATTTTAAACCTGCTTCCTTTTGTATCATTAATATTAATCAAACAATAAAAGAGCAGAGGGAATCACTCCCTGCTATTGAATGAACAATTGTTTTAGCTTTAACAATAATCAGTTTATTTGTAATGGATACATACAATGAAGACTATGCAGTGATTATTTTTACACTTGATTCAATGTATTTCTAGGCTAGAAAAAAACAACAACAATAAAAGACATGAATGACATTTTCTAATGATATTTAATTTTACTAATAATGTTACAACAAATAATTTCAGTAAATTTACTTAAATGTAAGTACATAGTTGTTAAGGCCACTTAATATAAAGTGGGACCAAGAATTTTCCAACAAATGTGTCATATATCACTGAAAATGGAAGAATCTCAGCTTTACTGTGGTATGGCACATAGTCAGCATAATTATGGTTCAAAAATAAGCTTGTCTTTACAATGGAATTTCTCAAAAACATGATTTTCGGAGCCTGACATTCAGCAAATCTTTGACATGGCTTTACTCAAACTTAAGATATCAAGGTTATCATTTCACAGAGTAATCTTTAGATTATGTAGGATGATTGAATGTTGAAAACAGTGAATCACAAAAGACTCACAGACAGGGTCACATTTGTAATAGGATGCCTGATACAAACTGTACAAACTGATTTAATCAATGAAGATTTATCTGCTGTAACACCATATGCTGGTGGTGCAAAATATTATGTAAAAAATTGGTAACCTGCTGTTAGATCTGGAATGAAGAAACAGGGAGTCCAGGGTGGAGATGAAGAGTCTTTAATTAATGTCGCTTACTAGTCAAGTGTCAGATGAGAAGTGGCCCATGAGAAGAGAAGTGCCCAAGAAAAGAAATCCCAACTACATATCTCCCTCTCTGCCTGCTCAAGCATTGGCATACGTCCCGGTTCCCGGGTACACCATGTACTTATCAGTTTTTAACAGAAACATAGGAGGAAGTTCAGCCTTACATATAAAACTATAATCATATGTTACAGAGTATGAGAAGAATAAAGACTGGAAATATTAAAAGCATATATAATCCCACATTGCAATTGTTACTTTAAAGAGCTGTTTAACCCATTAACATTAACTACATTTGTTTATTCATTATACTTAATGTATTCATGTTGATTCAGAATGTGCACAATGCTTCCTGCCATTTTAGTAAAGCGATGTTATTCTGATGCTTTTGATTGGTTCTCTTGTTTGAATTTGCAATGCACCACATCTAACGATTATAACAATCCACATTGCCACTGAAAGCTTTAAAGGGGTCATATGACGTTGCTAAAAAGAACATTATTTTGTGTATTTGGTGTAATGCAATGTGTTTATGCGGTTTAAGGTTAAAAAACACATTGTTTTCCACATACTGTACATTATGTGGAATGTACAGTATGTGGGGAACTCTTTACACTGCTCAAAACTCGCGTTTGAATCATCAGTGGCAAATTCTTTAAATATGTAAACGTACTTACAGGCTGTGAGTCAGAAGCGCTAAACTGTCCTTGCAAAGTTGGAACTTCCCCACATTATAGAAACAGCCTTTGTGCACAGAAGCATTGTAGGCTACTCTGCAGGTTCAGGAAACAGTCCTCTGAGAAAGGAAAAATTTAAATCGCATCATATGACCCCTTTAAGCTACAACTTGCCTGAGAGTTGCCACCATGACGAGTGATAAAAATACCTTTGGGCCCTATGCACTGGTCACCACACTGGCCACCACAAGGTGGTGTACAGATGTAACGGTGTTAAAGAAGATGTGCTGTCCCGATCTAGAAGCGCTCTTCATTAACTGTAAACCGTTCTATTCCCCGCGGGAGTTTCACTCGTTCATTCTCGTGAGTGTTTACATTCCTCCGCGGACGCACGTGAGTCTGGCTTTGCAAAACCTCGCCAATCAGATCACAGAGATAGAGCAACAACACCCGGACTCTGTTTTAATAATTCTCGGGGACTTTAATAAAGCAAATCTTTCCCGTAAACGTGGGAGAGAGCGCTGTACCTTTGGGTTACGAGTCCGACTCTCTAACCATTAGGCCACGACTTCCCCCTGCAATGGGAATGCAAAAGCATTCTTTAACAGCGTTAAAGAAGATGTGCTGTCCCGATCTAGAAGCGCTCTTCATTAACTGTAAACCGTTCTATTCCCCGCGGGAGTTTCACTCGTTCATTCTCGTGAGTGTTTACATTCCTCCGCGGACGCACGTGAGTCTGGCTTTGCAAAACCTCGCCAATCAGATCACAGAGATAGAGCAACAACACCCGGACTCTGTTTTAATAATTCTCGGGGACTTTAATAAAGCAAATCTTTCCCGTAAACTGTCAAAATACAGACAGCATGTTACATGTCCCACCAGAGACAGTAATATACTAGATCACTGTTACACAGCAATAAAGGATGCATATCGGTCCATCCCACGGCAGCTTTGGGGCTCTCTGATCACTGCCTGGTTCATCTTATACCAACCTACAGGCAAAAACTTAAATCTGCTAAACCTGTAGTAAAGACTGTAAAGAGATGGACCAACGAAACAGAGTGGAGTGTTTTTGAAGCTGCTACCACCGATCTGGACGAATTCACAGAGACTGTAACATCCTATATTAGTTTCTGTGAGGATATATGCATTCCTACCAGGACTTATTTAACATTCAACAATGATAAGCCATGGTTTACAGCAAAACTCAGACATCTTCGTCAGGCCAAAGAGGATGCCTACCGAAATGGGGACAGAGTCTTGTACAATCAGGCCAGGAACACACTGAATAAGGTGATTAGAGTGGCTAAAAGGACCTACACTAAAAAGTTGGAAGATCAGTTCACTTCCAATGACTCAGCTTCAGTGTGGAAAGGTCTGAAAGCCATCACACACTACAAGACACCATTCCCCAGCACTGAGGCGAATCAACAACTTGCTGAAGACCAGAATGAGTTTTATTGTAGATTCGAAACCCCCCACACCCGTTCTGACCATCTCTCTACACAACCGTTAACACCTCCTGCAATCACCCTCTCCCCCCCTCCTGCACTTCAAATTAGTGAGGACGATGTGCGCCAGGTCTTCAGGAAGAACAAAAGAAGAAAGGCACCAGGCCCAGACGGTGTGACACCAGCCTGTCTGAAAACCTGTGCTGACCAGCTGGCCCCCGTCTTTTCACAGATCTTCAACAGATCTCTGGAGTTGTGTGAAGTCCCTTCATGCTTCAAATGCTCCACCATCATCCCCGTTCCAAATAAACCCAAGATAACAGGACTTAACAACTACAGACCTGAGGCTCTAACATCTGTCGTCAATTGCACAAATCCAGTTTCTCAGGTTTCTCTCCCAGGCAGGGCAATGTGCAAGAGTCTCCATCCCGTCTCTCTCTGCCACCACGTTCTCCAGTCGCTCTTTTAACTGGTCTCTCCAGGCCAATTACTGCAATCAGACACAGGTGTTCATCATTTTGCACTTGACCTACTTACTCACCGCTCGTCTCCCGTCCCTCTCTCCCGCTGCAGACTTCGCTGAACCACGCCCCCCTCGCCACATACCCCCACCGCCCGACTCAGGCCGGGGAGCCCTCCGGCCTGCAGCCCCCCCCCACCATTTCTGGAGAGGAAGTCAGCTACAGCCATCTGCACCCCCGGCCTGTGGACCACCTTGAATTTAAAGGGCTGTAATGCCAGATATCAACGGGTGATCCACGCGTTGGTATCCTTCATGTGGTGGAGCCACTGCAGGGGCGTGTGGTCCGAACAGAGAGTGAATTCCTGTCCCAGGAGATAATAGCGGAGGGTGAGAACCAAGAAAGGCACCAGGCCCAGACGGTGTGACACCAGCCTGTCTGAAAACCTGTGCTGACCAGCTGGCCCCCGTCTTTTCACAGATCTTCAACAGATCTCTGGAGTTGTGTGAAGTCCCTTCATGCTTCAAATGCTCCACCATCATCCCCGTTCCAAATAAACCCAAGATAACAGGACTTAACAACTACAGACCTGAGGCTCTAACATCTGTCGTCAATTGCACAAATCCAGTTTCTCAGGTTTCTCTCCCAGGCAGGGCAATGTGCAAGAGTCTCCATCCCGTCTCTCTCTGCCACCACGTTCTCCAGTCGCTCTTTTAACTGGTCTCTCCAGGCCAATTACTGCAATCATCAGTACCGCTTTAGAGTGGGCGGGATTATTCACATGTCGTTATAGTTGCATTGCCTCTATTGCTGCGACTCCTGAAAAACTTTTTCATTCCGTGTCGCCCCATCAAGCTCGCTGGATCCGCTCCTCTGCTATCAACGAGAGGAACGTCTGTACTTCCTCAACAGACAACAAAACAGCCCCTTTTTGGTTGTTAAAAACCAACCAAAAAGTTGTTTTGAGCTTGTTCAAAACAGTTGCGTTCGATCCTTCGCTGGCTGTGCTGATTTAAATCTAGCGGTTCTGTTGTGTTTGTGTTGCACGTTCAGTGACACAGGTAGTGACGATTCTCTCCGGCCAATCCGTGATCAGCAGAGTTTACACGTCACGTTTTGGTAACGGTATGGTTCGCTTGGAACCCCAACCGAGGTGGTACTAAAAAAAGTACCAGGTACTGTACCCAGTGGAAAACCCCCAAAAGTGAACCGTACCGAGCCGTACCGTGCCGTACCATGCAGTGGAAAAGCACCATTAGAGAGCTTCCGACTGATGTACAGCACCGGCTGCTCCTCACCCTCTATGTCCTGGGCCAGGACGGCTCCAAGCCCCCTGTCCGATGCGTCTGTCTGCAACAAGAAGGGGAGAGAAAAGTCAGGAGAGTGTAACAGTGGCCCGCCACACAGAGCAGCCTTTACCTGGGTGAAATCCTGCAGACACAGCTCCGTCCACTGGACTGGATCTGGAACTTCCTTTTTAGTGAGGTCATTCAGTGGGCTGGTAAGGTCCGAATAATTAGGCATAAACCTTCTATAATATCCTGCCAGCCCCAGGAACTGCCTCACCTCCTTTTTGGTCTTGGGCCTTGGACAGGTTGCAATTGCTGCCGTCTTACTAATTTGGGGATGCACCTGTCCATGACCCAAGTGGAAGTCCAGATACCTGACCTCCACACGCCCAATCGCACACTTCTTCGGGTTGGCCGTCAGCCCGGCCCCTCTCAGCGCTCGTAGGACAGCCCGCAGATGCGCCATATGACGCTGCCAATCCTGACTGTAAATGATGATGTCATCTAGATAGGCAGCGGCATGCAGCCGGAGGATTCTGTCCATGAGCCGCTGAAAAGTGGCCGGTGCCCCGAACAACCCGAAAGGAAGGGTAACAAATTGGTGTAATCCAAACGGCGTCGTGAAGGCTGTCTTTTCTTTGGATAAGGGCGATAAGGGGATCTGCCAATATCCTTTGGTTAAGTCCAGTGTCGAATAAAAACGAGCTGTACCCAGTCGATCAAGCAATTCGTCAACCCGCGGCATTGGATAGGCGTCAAATTTCGACACCTCATTCACCTTGCGATAATCCACACAGAACCGAACGGAGTCATCCATTTTAGGTACCAAAACTATCGGGCTTGCCCAATCGCTGTCGGATTCTTCTACTACCCCCATCTCTAACATCACCTCTAATTCAGACTGAACCACTTTCTTTTTGTGTTCAGACAACCGTTTTCAGCCGGCTGCGTACAACCACACCCGGCTCCGTCTCAATATGATGCTGGATGAGATTTGTTCGACCGGGCAGGGGCGAGAACACGTCCGCAAACTCGGCTTGCAATTTTGCTGCATCAGTGAGCTGGGAGTGTGAGAGGTGATCTCCCCCTGGGGCCAGAGCGAGGGATTGGATTTTAGTGTTCACCTCTGGCCCGAGATCTTCCTCTCCACTCACTGCCATCACCAGCATCACCGGTTCCACCTCGCTCCATTTTTTTAGGGGGTTAAGATGGTAGATTTGACGTGCCCCACTCCTGTCCGACCGAATTACCTCATAATTGAGATCTCCCACCCGCCGTGTGACCTCAAAGGGTCCTTGCCACTTGGTGAGTAATTTAGAGCTAGAGGTTGGGAGCAATACAAGTACTTTATCTCCCGGTGCAAAATCACGTAATCTGGTTCCCCGATTATACAGCCGGCTCTGCTTGTCCTGGGCCTGTAACAAATTCTCCATAGAGAGCTGCCCCAAAGTGTGGAGTTTTGTTCTCAGGTCCAGCACATGCTGAATTTTGTTTTTGCTATCTGAAGTTCCCTCCTCCCAAGCCTCTCTCAAGACGTCCAAAACCCCACGGGGCTGGCGACCGTAAAGGAACTCAAAGGGGGAAAACCCCGTGGAGGCTTGCGGGACCTCGCGCACAGTGAACAAAAGGGGTCCCAGCCATTTATCCCAATTTTTGCCGTCTTCGTGAATGAACTTTCGAATCATGGTTTTCAAAGTGCGATTAAATCGTTCCACCAGTCCGTCTATTTGTGGGTGATAGATTGTGTTACGTGACATAAACACCGTGCCTTGATCAGTGAGAATCTCTTTCGGGATCCCCACTCAGGAGATTATACAAAACAGGGCCTACGCCACACTTTTTGTGGAAATGTTGTGGAGCACCACTGCCTCAGGGTATCACGTTGCATAATCCACGAGGACTAATGCAAAGCGCTGCCCCTGTGCTGACCGCTCTAATGGAGCTCAATCCCTCGAAGGGGACCTGCATTACAGTAAGAGGGCGCAACGGCGCTTTTGGGGAGGACGGGGGATTCACTAATAACAACTGAGTTGTATCTTGTTTTGTCTGAGCGTCTTGGGTCACTCGATAAAACCTATTTTTTTAAATAGCAAAATAGGGATAAGAAGGGGGCCGTGCCGGCTGGAGAGGCTGCCCGTTGATGGAGCAGACTTGTTCAAACGCATTTTTCAGCGTCTCATCCCGAGACTGCTCCAGGGGAAAATCATTACGCTCTGTTAGGATTAGCCTCTCGGCAGCGCTCGGTTCCCCTGTCGCAGAATCGGTCAGTCGCGGTTCCGCCTCTCCCATCTGCACGGCCGCCTCCCCTCCCCACTTCTCCTTTTTCCAAGAGACATCCGCACACAAATACAGGTACCCCAATAAGTGACTAAAAGCTGGCCAATTAGTTCCCAAAATTAGCGGATGCCTGAGGTGTGGGTTAACTGCAACCTCCACTTTATGCTTCTGTCCCCGAAACTGGATAGCTAGGAGCATTAAAGGATACCTCACCACATCCCCGTGTACGCACCGCACCTGAACCACACAGCTCTTATCCAATGCCTCCGGCTGAATTAGGCTTTGATGGATCGAGGTTTGGTTACATCCTGAATCCACCAGAGCCCAATAAGTGCCCCCCTTAATACTCACAGGTATTTGGTACATGCCAGATTGATCGGGGGCAGCCTATGGGGCATTCGGGACCCAGATCAGTGTCCCCATCTCCATCACCGGACACCAATCAATAAAGTGCCCTGGGTCCCCGCAACGCCAACAGGCCGGCCCAGACTTCCCCGCCGCCCTAATGGCAGGAAGCGGATCAAGCAATTGGCCTGGAGAGAGCGGAGGAATGTAAACAGGCGAGGCGCTCGAGCTGGCCAGCCCCGCCCTCCTGGAGAGGGGCCTCAGTCCAGCGGACTCCGGTGCCGGACCACCCCTCCATCGGGGCTGCGCTCGAGGTGGGAGATTCACCCGGGACCTAGGTAGAGGAACAGGCTTAGAGGTAGAGGAGAGGGGGAGAGAGAGAGAGACAGAAGGCAGGGTTTCGCCAACCCCATGGCATGCCACCATCTGGTCCTCCACCAGTTGAATGGCCTGGTTCAGCGACGCCGGCCGGTGGCACTGGACCCACTGCGCGGTGTTCTTCGGTATCCGCGCGATGAACTGTTCCAGCACCACGCGATCGATGATCTGGTCGACGTCGCTTCCCCCGGCCAACAGCCATTTGCGGCACGCATCCCGGAGCTGCTGAGCCATCGTGAAGTGCCGGCCATTTTCCCCCAGCTCTAGCGATCTGAAACGCTGGCGGTGTTGTTCGGGGTTCAGGCCGACCCGCTGGAGGATGACTCATTTGAGGTCATCATAGACCAGGAGGTTCTGAACTGGCAGCTGTTGTGCAGCCATCTGTGCCTCCCCCGAAAGCAGTGGAATGAGACGCACTGGCCAGTTCGTCCGGGGCCACCCACATGCCTCCGCGGTCCTCTCGAAGAGGTCGACGAAGGCCTCCGGATCATCCTGTGGGCCCAACTTGTGGCTCAAAGGCATGTGGGCTGGCAGGTCCGGGGCGGCTGGACTTCCCCCAGCCCGAACCTCCTGGTCCATCCAGCTCCGGAACAGCTCACGGTCCTCTTGCTGTGTCTGGACGAGGGCCCGGAATTGACGTTCCTGATCCTCCCTCAGGTCCAGCAGCGCTTGATGGTGCTCTTGATGGAGTCCCGCGAGTGAGTGGATGACCTCCGCAAACGGTGAACTTGACGGAGATGACATGATGGCGGCGGCGTTATCACTTCCTTCCCGGGTTTCGGCACCAGTGTAACAAGAGTTTAGAGTAAGGAAGGAAGTAACGAAGGTTGGCGTTTGGAGACTCGTGTAGCTTTATTCAGTAACTAAAAATTCTAGAAAACAAAAGTAGTGCCCTCAGCGCGTTCACACAATGTCAATTGCACAAATCCAGTTTCTCAGGTTTCTCTCCCAGGCAGGGCAATGTGCATGAGTCTCCGTCCCGTCTCTCTCTGCCACCACGTTCTCCAGTCGCTCTTTTAACCATTCTCTCCAGGCCAATTACTGCAATCAAACACAGGTGTTCATCATTTTGCACTTGACCTACTTACTCACCGCTCATCTCCCGTCCTTCTCTCCCGCTGCAGACTTCGCTGAACCGCGCCCCCCTTGCCACAGTTACTAACATAACCCTTGTTCTCTGAGATAATGGAACAATCATTTGGTAGCATGCCGTGAATCATGATTTGCCCTTAAAATCATTTGTATGCACATTTCATGCAAAAATTTGTATCTACGCATGCTTAGTAAATGAGACATTGTTTGTGTGGTGCACACTTGCCCATATGGTTAATCTGTCCATGTATGGAGTCTCATTCATTCTTATGAGACTTATGATGATTAAATGTCAATTAATAACAAATCAGTGACGGTAAAATTCCTAAATAATTGTTGATCTTTTATTTCAAGACCCTAATTTAAAGAAACATGTCTTGGAGTGATCTCTTCTACCCTGGAAATCCCCAAAGAAGGGAAAGGCTTATCCGCAAAAGTCAAGAGCTTCGAGAATTGATGAAAAACAACTTCCGAGCAACCAACCAACTCATTGAGGCTCTTAAGGAGCACTTAGGCTTGTCCTTTAGGCGAGTCGTCTTGAATGAGAAAGATACTGTGAAGGAGAACTGTGATGTAATCATTGAACGCATACGTGAGATCCAGGCAGAAGTCAAGAAGATTGACCAGCAGATGAAGGCGAAGCTGGAACCGACGCTGTATGAGAAACTGAAGAACATGTCTCTGTCTGTTCCTGACTATCAACTATTCTCAGGAGTTGTTAGTGCAGTTTGTGGCATTACAGCCCTTGCCTCCATTGTTCTAGTTGCCTGGCTAATTACAAATGGATACATTCTGACAAACATTACACTGACCTTTGGTTTAATTGGAACAGGGATTATGGCCACTGTTGTAGTTGGGGTGTTATTCATGGGGATCGGTATGATTATTGGCGCCATCCTAGGAGGTATTGAACGTGATCAACTCGAGAGGGCCCTGGAAGAGTATGACAGGGCTTTGGAAGAATTCAGGCCAGCGTCTGAAAAATATCAGGATAGTATAACCTATGTCAGGATAAGACTTGCGATGAGTCAATAAGCAGAAAATTACATCCACAATGTGATTTGTTCCTATTTTACAATTGTGGATGTATTTTTTTCATGAGTGTTATATAGTAGTAGTAGTAGTAGTAGTATACTTTATTGTACTTGAGAGGAAAATTGTTGTGGACTAAATGTTGCTGCAGACATACAATAAACAGATAATAATAACAATAAAAACAATGATAAAAAGAAAACCTCAAAATAAGATCAAGAAAAACTCTTGTTAAACAAACACACCAATGCAGGTACAAAGGAAGTATTATATTGATTTAACTTACACATTGGGATTCTATATCTTCTACCAGAGGGAAGCAGTTCATACTGTAAATATAAGAAATGAGTCTGATCACCAAAAATCCTCTCTACCTGATTGAGAACGCATTCATCATATAAATCTTGAAGGTTAAAATGTTTGTCATGCCCAACAATTCTCCATGCTGTCAATAACAGGTGCATCAACTTAGATTTATACTGTGCTGACACGTTACCAAACCATACTGTGATACCATACCTAACAATACTTTCTAAAACAGCTTTATAAAACAGCAACATAAGATTCTTGTTTACTCCATAGAGACGTTAACTATGCAACAAATACAATCTCTGTTGTATTCGAGTGCAAACCCATTCAATGTGTGTTTTCCATGTAAGTGAACTATCTATGTAAACGCCCAAATACTTATAGGTCTGTGACTGGATAATATGATGATCATGTATAACCACATGACGATGGTCACCTATACATTTTGAGGCCAAAAAAATCTCTTCCTTTTTCTTTGTATTTATTATTAGCTCATTTTAATCACACCGGTCAACAAACTGACTTATTTCTGACTGATAAATAGTGCTAATTGTCATGCACATATAGTAAACTTAGTATGGCTGTCATGAATATTTAAAAATATAATTTTGTGAATGCCTATTTAAGCATTCATTTGTAAAAAGTGTAAAGAGAATGGGTGAACTGACCCAGCCTTGTGGAACACCTTTACTACTGCTCTTTTGATGTGAAAGAAAATTGTTTACCTTTACACATTGAGTTATCTGTTAAAAAAAGAATAGTACTACTTAATAATACATGGGTTTACACTCAGCTGCTTCAGCTTATCAATTACCAAATGAGGTTGAATCGTGTTAAAAGCAGAGCTAAAATCAATAAACAAGCATAAGCTTTAGGATCTTCTAAATGCTTCAAAATCAAGTGCATAATGCTGGTAATAGCATCTTCAGTTGCTCTCCCTTGTCTATAGGCGAACTTTAAGGGGTCTAGATTACTAGCGACCTCTGCTTTTAACATAGATAAAACACACTTTTCAAAACATTTCATAATCACAGATGATAATGCAACCGGTCTAATATCATTATTCTCTAAAGGCCTAGCTATCTTAGGAACAGGTATAATCAATTTTCTTTTCCACAAACTGGGAACAATACCTGAATCCAAGGATTGTTGAAATATAGGAAGCCAAGCTGGAGTCAGTTCATTTGCACAACATTTAACAATATGGGGAGAAATTCCATCTGGGCCTGCCGATTTCTTTGAACAAATATGTTTTTTAAACAGAAGTTAATCTGATTCGGATCAATCAATAACTTATCTTTAATAATATCTGAAAAAGACTCCATTACACCAATACTATTCTCAGAAATATGCCCACACTTCTCAGATCATAGATAAAAGTCATGTAAATCATTCACTTTATGTAAGTAATCAAGAAAATAAACTGTATTTCTGAAAGACTGCATATTAGTTATAAATTTCATAGAGTCCCATAGCTGTTTAGGGTTAGACATATACAGTTTTTTCTCCAGTAGTTCTTTATGTTTCTTCCTGGCATCTGTTAATAGTCCATTCAACTCCTTCTGAACAAATCTTACTTCAAGACTATCATGATTGCGAAAAGCCAGTTTCTTCCTGTTAATACAGTCTTTGATCTCCTTTGTTATGTAGGGTTTATTGTTGGCATAAATGATCACTTCCTTTTTTGGTATCACATTATCGGTGCAAAATTTTATATAATCTGTTATTACCGTGGTAGTTTCATCAATATCATCGCTATGGAAAACTTACCAATCAGTACAAAGAAAACAGCCTCTCAAGGCTTCAACACTGTCTTTGTCCTTTGACCACACATTAACATTTTTTACCAAGGGTTTGTGTCTCTTCAACAGAGTCTTATATGTCAGAATTAAAAACACAGTGTTGAGATCAGAGTTTGATAGAGGAGGCCTTAGTCTGGACGTGTATGGCTCTTTTATGTTCCCATAGCATTTATCTAAGACATTTTTACCTCTTGTGTCGTCTTTAACATACTGTTCATACCCGGAGAGAACTGTCTCTAATTTACAATGGTTAATATCACCAAGAATAAAAACCGGCGCTCCTGGTGTACCTTGAAGTTGGGTTTGAATACAGCCTCCTATAATGCACTCAAATCTTTTAGGTGTTTGTTAAATGCTGTATCTAAATCTGCCTGCTACAGTCTCTCTGAATTCAACGAAATAAACAGTTTAAAAACATTAACCAGTGATTCCTCAAGTTTTTTCATATGAAATAAACATTGTCAATGCAAAAGTTCAAAACCTAAAGGTTTCAATCAAATTATGTCTTTTAAATCAGTAGTGTGATGTATTCAGGAAGCAACAAATAACAGTTGTGTTTATGTGCTGCTAAATGCAAGTGCTTTCCTCTTGACCAACAGAAGGCATCAGAATGCTGTCTGTGCTCTTTGGCAAGAAAGACGAGCTCAAGAAAGGAGAACTGATAAGGTACACCCAGACCCTCCACCACTATGTGCACAAATACTTCAACATCACCAACAGACTTTTAGAGATACTCAACGCTCACCTGAATCAAAGCCCTTCCCCTGCAGTGGAAGCAATTGAGAGTGAAAGCATTGAGAAAAACTGCGCCAGGGTGAGAGATGTTATGCGCCTGATCCTGGATGTTTCTGAGAAGGAGAACAAACATGTCCAAAAGGAGAAACATGATCTTTATGAGCAGATTGCCTTCTCTGGAGTGTCACTGAAGGACAAGGCTGCAGTGGTAAAGGATCTGCATCAGAAGACCATGGGACTCTTGGGGAACGTCTTCGGCCCTGTAGTCGCTGTTCGACTGGCAAACAGTGATCTGGGGAGGGTGATGCCTCCAGTGGAACAGAATGAATTTCAGCCTGTTCTGACATTTGCTCTGGGAGATCTAGTGCAGAGCAGTGCAAGAATCACTGAGCTCCTGTGTAGATCAAGAGAAAAGAGCGTGGATGAAGCCACACAGTTGGTGGAAGATGCCCTGTCTGTTCTGAAGACGCCCTGCGACTCCTACAATGACATTCTCTGTGAAGTGGAAGCCTACACCACCATCTTGTCTGAAAACATGTAAAGCTAACTTATGAAGACAGCCTTTTCTCAGAGAGCGCAGTAAAGGTTGTGTTGATAAATCCTCCAATCGTGTTTTTATTTTTTCAACCTTTTTTAAAATTATTTAATAGATTTAGTTTGTCTTATAATTATACGCCACTATTAATTCAGCTCACCTTGGCTGAGAAGATCCCAAGATTGTCATTTAGCCAAATTGTGTGGTTTATAAGTTTACAATTAATGGCAGAAATTAACTGTTCAATATATTGTAGATATTAAGTAAATATCTACGAACAATAAATTCCATGATATTTGTAAGAAAAATTTAGCTGATTTATCACAAGTTGTTCCTCATCATTAACATTTCTTGCTCTCTATACATCCATAAACTGAGAGGCTACTCTAATACATGTATATATTCAGGATTGAAATATGTTATCTCATAATAGTTACTTGTTTAGTGGAAAATATGGAAATATAGAAGTAGGTTTCTGCATAATTCTCTAAATGATGAAGTTAGTTAAAATGCCACTATTTATGTGTGTCAGGTGTTGCTGTGGTAAAGAGCTCATGACAAAAGAGAATTTAGAATCAAAAGTCTTATATA
>NW_015541031.1:108089-110578 GCF_001515605.1 Sinocyclocheilus anshuiensis | reverse complement strand
GCTGTGATCGGGGGAAATTCAGTGGGTGATCGGCGCTCAGCAATCTTTGTGTGTGAACTACTCAACAACGCATTAAAGAGGCTCGCTGACGCCAAACAAATATCTAGCATGCTAAATATCTGGACCGGTCAGCCGACTTGACATCATGTTGGGTCAGGTGTCGCAACAAGCTACAGCCAATGAGAGAGCAAGGCATGGGTTGAGGTCAGCGGAAGAAAAAAGCAGCAGCAACACGGCTTTATGAAAAGTTTGGAGACAAGAAATGGAGATAAATATTTTTCAGAACAAATTATCGCGCAAACAGCTTGCAGTGTAGATTTCTTCCCGATGTTCATTTTCAAATAAACAACTCCTGTTTCATGTGTTGTATTGCATCATTCCCGTTCAACTTCTCGCGTGTGTTTTCATGACAAAACGTGGTTTGGGGACGGGATAGAGTCGTTGGGTGACAGTTGTTGTCAGCTCATGTAGTGTGTGACTCCCTGTTGTGGATCATTTATGTAGTGTTGCGTAGTGTGAACACCACAATGACTTCAAAACAGACAGCAAGTCATGTAGTCTGAACAGCACAGCGATCTGCCTTCATTTAAAGTTGTGTAGTGTGAACTTGGCTTTAGGTCACTTTTTCAAATCTTTTCACAGTGATCACAACAGCAGTCTATGTGAGCAGCACAAAATGCATTCAATGACAACATCTTTCAATTGACATAAATTCCTTTCTTACATAGACTCAAACACCAGCAAAACTGTATGTACTCTAGAGGCCAATTTACACTTTTTTACATCAAAATCAAAATACAAAACTGAGTAAGACAGAAATTTACAACATTTCTACAGTAATACTATTTTGAAATATATTCTGAATCTAAAAAAATCTAATCAAAGCAGTTTCATGTAGCTGAGCACCTACACAAGTGTTACTCTTTCAGTTTCCCAGCTGGCACATGACCGACCTTTAACATTGAAATATGGTTGAAATAATATGTGGTAGTTTCAGTGTTGATATAACGTTTAATGCTAAATTGTTAAAAAAGGTTAATAAACCACTTATAAATCAATGTTGAATTTTTGACAATCTGTATGTTGAATCAACATGATGTCTTCAACAACATACAGAAGAAATTTCTGCCTTTTAAATTATTATTATGATCATTACTATTATTTACATAGCATTTTACAATATTTTGATAATGAAACCTCTGCAAAAACCTACATTTATTTGTTAAGTATAATTATTAGCATTGTTAACAATAGTAATAATGTAGTTTTAGCTGATAGCCATAACTTTTTGCCAATTATGTGATATTGTGTGGACTCGGGGTTGTGAGCTTGCCTACAGTTTACCATGCATTACATTTTTATTCATACACTGTCATGAAAACACCATTTGACCAGTTAAACAATACAGCCTACAAATAAAACTAAGTACACACATTTCACTATGTCACCATGCTGAAACAACTGACCATATGCACAGAGCGTTTTTTAGAACTTCCATATAAAGATAAGCCAGTACGTAAACTTCCAGTGAAGCTCATTTGGTGTTGTGGTATACAAAGGCAGAGACACTTGAACCTCACAGAAACCTCTCCTGCCTCGTTCTGTTCAGAAACTGAGAAACAAAATAATTGCAACATCGTAAAGAATGATAGCGGCATTAACATATGGTTTCATGTTATTTCACAACATAATTTTATATGCCGAGCCTGGTAATCCCAGCAGAGTACCTAGACATGTAATACTGTACATTTAAATGCTGACAACTAAACACTATTGTAACTGTTTAGGCTAACGTTAGCTAGCTAGCGATGCTATCTCGTAAATTACATCATAATGGTATTCTTGATAATCAATAACTTACCTTCATAGTCATGAACACATTTTTTAAACACTTATATTTTAAAGCCTTTATTATTTCTCAACTCTACAGCTGTGCAGTAACATTCACTTTATAAATTCACTTTTCATAACATAAAGATTGCATGAAAAAATGTGCCAAATATGTGTCTCCTGGCAGAAAAGACTTTTAAGATGAAAATGACATGAAATTAACATTATAACCAGTAGATGGAAGCAGAGGATCACTTATCAGCTCAGTTGCCATTTCCGTGCCTGTTTTTTTCACGTCTTGCTTTTGAATATATTATTAAATTACTTAGTACTTTTACTGTACTGAAATATAAAGTATAGTGAGTGCAGGAAGTCTCATGTCATTTAAAAATTAATAAGCCCAGACACCAACAGCCTAAAAGGGTAAATTATTTAAATTCTTAACTAGCATTAAATATTTTGAAATATTTTTAGATTTAATTTGAAAACTACATTTTTTAATGTTTTATCTTTGTGAAGAGGCATGTTGGTTAGGACTCTCAGAACAAGGATGATGGCTCAGCCACAATAGCACTTCAGTGCTAGGGTTTTTATGTTCAGTCCAAACGGTCCCAAAGTGTACAAAAATCCCAAAGATACAAATGAAAAAAAAAAAAAAT
>NW_015541031.1:103490-108075 GCF_001515605.1 Sinocyclocheilus anshuiensis | reverse complement strand
ATATATATATATATATATATATATATATATATATATATACACACATATACACACACACACACACAAAATAAAATTCTAAATATTTACACTCAGCTCTTGGCTGAATTCCCATCTACTAAAAAGTCCATAATTGCACTTTAAATTGCACTCTTCAAATTCCTCACATCTCTCCCACTTGTGTGAGAGCTGCACTAATATATGAATGGCTCCACCCACTTGGTTGAAACCATCAGGGTAAGTACAAGGTAAGTATTAATTTTCCAACCTTCTAAAAAAATTGATTATAAATATTTTATACATGTCTTGTATAACACTATGTATACATTATACGTCATTAATAATGTGAAACATACTTAGTAAATACATCTTTGAACAAATAATCAAAGACATTTTCCCTCATTTCTCCCTCCCCACACACACTTAAACCAGTCCAGCTGGTGGACAATTCGCACATGCACAGACCGCGAAAGTTCCTGTCTTAAGCTCATGCCAGATCAATGAGAAAGACGCCACACGCAGCATGAATAAAGACACCAACTAACAAATATACAGCAGTGATGGTGAAATGAAGCTTTGCGAATCACCGAGGCTTTCCCCCTGAGCTGTTTCGTAAAATGGTTCATTACTAGAAGCTTTTCAACACGTTGCACACGTATGACATCTAGTGGTCAAAGGTGGAAAAAGGTGCTTTTGCGTCCCAGACGTCCAACTATTTTTGGAATGTTTCAAACAGGCACGGCGCCAGAATTTTTTCTCTACCGGTGCTAAGGGGGGGCTAGACCAATATGGCGGGGGTGCTAAGAGAATAAATGATATTGATGACATCAGAGTTACTTCATAAAGAAATTGTCGTTTTTTTTTAAATAAAAGCAGCTATGGTACACATCATATTCAACAGAAGTGTAGTTTTAATTTATATTTTGCCAACGAATAGGCAAATTCATCAAAATAGATATAATCTTAATACAAGTGACCATAAGACCACGACAAAAACATTTTACATACAAAGGCAAGACTTCAGAACTGGACAGCACCCATGCGTTTAGCATTAACAACACAATACATTTGTATGCATAATCAGAACTGTGCATACTTTACACTTAAATAAAACATTAAAATGAATCATCACAATCTTAGTGATTATTATGTAATGGATTAAATGTAGCCTATAATGCAAGAAACTGCACTCACATGACGCGGAGGTTACTGTGTGAGATATGTGCAAACAGCACCCGTGCGCTCAGCATTAACACAATACATATGCATAATCAGAACTGTGCATACTTAAAACTTAAATAAAACATTAAAACGAACACCACATCACAATCTCAGTGATTATTAATGGATTAAATGTAGCCTAATGCAGGAAACTGCGCTCACGCGGTTCACTGACGCGGAGGTTACTGTGTGAGATGTGCAAACAGCACAGGACAGCACCCATGCGCTCAGCATTTACAACACAATACATATTTATATGCATAATCAGAACTGTACATACTTAAAACTTAAATAAAACATTAAAACGAACACCACATCACAACCTTAGTGACTATGTAATGGATTGCATATAGCCTACAGAAGGACGATACGTCTGTTGCCGTGGTTGAGCGCAAATGAGGGCTAAACCGGGGCTATTCAAAATTCTGACGGGGCTATAGGCCCCCCTAGCCCCGGTGTAGCGCCGTCACTGGTTTCACATAGTAAATCAATTTGTGCTACAAAAAACATATAAAGCAAAACCAAAAAAAAAAAAATTGTACTTACACAAAATATGAATTAATGAGTCTGTGGATAAATGTATGAAAAAATAAGCATGGGTCATTTAGGCATGATAAGAATAAATGAAGATTATTGTGGAATGGTCAGTTGAAGTGCTTGTGAAGCGGGGATTAAAACAAACTGAGCATGCACAAAACATGTAAATATTTATTCCTATTACGATTTATTCTTATCAAAGGAGTGTGAACGACACTTGAAACCTGTGCAATGGGTTTGCGTTATTTGAATCAGAATGTGAAGCAGTCACGTGGTTGTGTGGGAAAACGAAGCTTCTGACTTCACAGATCACGTGGTTATGGAAAAATGAATCAAGCTGAGTTGTTTCCTTTTTTGATACAAGCTTCGAAGCCTGCACAGCTCGATTTTTGACATCGGTTTGACAGATGTTTCGTTCTTTTATCACCGTCGCGGAACAATTTAGCGGGTTCACACGTGTAATTTTTTACACTCGCGCTTGTCATTACTGTATATGTGGACATTTGGTCCTCTTAAGCCGAGAACATACTACACGACTGTCACGCCAACTATGAATGTATTTTAGTCTTGACTAATGATTGTGCCCAGTTGGATTGTGTCTGTTTCAGTCACTTTTTGCAGTCGGCAGAAAAAGTTGTATAGTATGTGGTGTCTAAAGATTATAATCTTAGAATTCAAGAACCAGTCATTGCCAGTCGTTTTCACAAATAATTTTTTTAATATGTATAATATTTGCGAGTGACAGCAGCGATTGTATATGCGGCTAAAAATTAAATCTCTGCCATCAGAGAGATGTTAGACAGAATGACAATCTTCAAACAGATTCAGTGCTGTATAGAACTGCGCATTAAAAAGCCAGGCACATTGTCATTATTATGAGTACTATTTCCCTCATGAACAGCTTAAACAGATTCAGTCATTTTAAAGCATTGACATGACATTAAAGCTGTGATGCCAGAGTTCATTTTAAAGTTCTTCATTGTTATTTTTCTTTGTAAATTGTCATGTTGTACTTGCATTTTAATTTGTAATTAAAGTAAGTTTGTTATGATTATATCTTTATTCTGTAGAAAATGGACCTGTCGACTAAAGTACACACACACACACACACATATAGATAGATAGATAGATAAATAGATAGATAGATAGATAGATAGATAGATAGATAGATAGATAGCTAGACCAGTGTTTCCCAACCACTGTGCCTGGGCTTGTCTGTTTGTGGGTTTTACAAATATTTAACCAATGAAAAGCATTCAAAAGAGCTTGTGAGTAAACCTCGTAATCCATTGGATCCTCAACCTGTCAGTCAAACTTCGTAACTCCACCCGCCTCCATTCAGAATGTCTAGGTGTAGCCAATATACTTTTGTACATTTTAAATATCTGGTGCGTAGTGGTTCATCTTTTATATCATGAGATTTTGGCCAAATGTAATAAACAACAAGAAAATCTTAGCTCCCATACAGCTACAATAAACTTTATAACCAGCAAGTTGATGAAAACGTAATGTGATGCACTTTACTGCCTCAGATGTGGCCGTCGTAATGATGGACAAAACACATACGTCTGTCATTCGATGGTAAAAAAAACCTCATGAACTCCATTTGAGCATGATTTTCATTAAATGTTAAGTGCAAGTGTCTGTTTTCTATATTTCAGTGCTTAGTGGTGTGCCGTGATATTTTTTACTTATCAAAACTGTGTCACGGCAGAAAAAAGGTTGGGAACCATTGATTTATATATATATATATATATATATATATATACATCGATATTACAAAAATAAAACTAATAAAGCAAATATGACTAAATATGTGTCAGACTCTATTCTCCAGCGTCTCCTCGTTCCTCGTGTGTGTGCATCGTGACAATATGACATTAAAAGTCTAAAAGTCACTCGGTTTTATAATGTAACACTGTCCAACAGCGACACCCGCATCCAGCAGGTAAAGTTACAGCGGAGGCTTGCCTCCCTTCAGTCCATAGACTTACAACAGAGACCCCTTAGCGTGCCGTGACTTTTCTGGGTTGTAATTGAGAATGAATGGGGGAAAGTCACGTGAGAGGAGGCAATGTCTTCATCGCGCTATAATTGGATATGATCGGTTATGATTGAATATGATTGGCTCGTGTGATAAATCCCGCCTCTTGTTTTCGTGCGAGCTCTCGGCCTGAATGAAGAAAATGATGGAGTTATTGACTAATTATAAAGTAAGTAAAGAACTCTCCTGCTTAGATATCACTGCTTTGAGTCATGTCAAAATAAAACATGAAATGACTGAGAGGAGCGTTGATAACCCCCCAAAATTTGCAAAGCTTAAAATTGGTGGGGTGTTGGACTTTGTTTGTAGTAGCGGCACTGCTGAGGCTTTAGAAGACAGAATTAGAGGCTTCTGCTGAAGCGGGCGTTGCTGCGGCATCTGAAAAGAAAACTCCTGTGGGAGTGGGAACTGCTACGGCATCTGAAAAGAGAAAGTGGCTTCTGCGGAAGCGGCCGCTGCTGCCGCATCTGAAAAGAAAACTCCTGTGGAAGTGGGAACTGCTACGGCGTCTGAAAAGAGAAAATGGCTAGCACTGCACTGCTGCGGCAGAGTAAAATACAGGCAAAGGCTCCTGCGGGAGCGGGAACTGCTGCGGCAGTGGGGAAAAATGGAAAAGCTCCTGCGGGAGCGGGAACTGCTGCGGCAGTGGGGAAAATAGGGAAAAGGCTCATGTGGGAGCGGGCACTGCTGCGACAGTGGGGAAATACAGAGAAGGCTCCTGTGGGAGCGGGAACTGCTGCGGCAGTGTGGGAATTAGGTAAGGCTCCTGCGGGAGCGGGAACTGCT
>NW_015541031.1:76790-102758 GCF_001515605.1 Sinocyclocheilus anshuiensis | reverse complement strand
TCAATATTTGTAAGGTTATGGGTTGCCTGGTGTCTGGGCGGGTGGGATGGGCTCTTTGGATACCTTTGATGAGTAGGGAGGTCTGAGAATTGGCTATCTGGGGTGAGGGTGAACCGTATAAGATTTTGTGGAAAAATTGGATTCCACTTAGATAACCCTTAATGGAGCTGATTTGTAGGTTTTTGTTGCTGTTAAGGTGAGAGATGAATGAGGTGATGGTGAGCAAGGAAAAGTAGGGGAATGGCAGGTTGTAGGCAGAGTGAAATGCTTTAAAGCACTTCCAAGCTGTTAGGTAAGATTGTAGGGTCCTGGGGGAGACGGCTTGAAGAATAGAATTGAGGGAAGCTTCGAGGAGAGGTCTCAGTGGATGATTTATGGGAATATCAGTTCTGAATAGGGAGGTACTGGGGTTGGGACTGGATCCGCCTCTGGTGCCAACGTTCTGAATTTCTGGAAGGCAAAGCGAGAGAGAGAGTCAGCTATTTGGTTTTTTGAACCAGGAATATGTTTTGCAGTTACAATGAATTGGTCACAAGCTGAGATCCAAATCAAGCATCTTAACAAAGGCATCAGGGTGGGTGAATGGGAACGGCCTTTATTGATGCAGTGCACGGTAGCCTCGTTGTCGCAGTGGATAATGATGCTGGTGGCGGACCACTCCTTACCCCACAGAAGGGCTGCGACAACTAAGGGATATAGCTCGAATAGAGCTGAGGATTTTAGCTGCTGTGGCAAGTCTAACAGCTGGGGGGGGCCACATAGATGCAAACTAGTGGCCTTGGTAAAATCCTCCGAAACCGACGGAGGGGGCGGCGTCAGTAAATAACTGAATGTCGACGGGAGAAGAAATTAAGTTATTATAAAAGAAAGATAGGCCGTTCCATTGTTTAAGAAAGGATATTCATAAGCTGAGCTCGTTGCAGCACGAGTCGGTTAGTGATGTTCGATCCTCTAGTGCGTGGGCGGAGGAAGCGAGAGAGAGGAGATGTGAGAAAAAAGGGCCGGCCCTGCGGGATGATGCGCATCGCGAAATTTAGATGACCGAGAATGGATAGCAGCTCGCGTTTGGAGCAGCTTGGGTTGTCTAAGAGGTTGGAAGCGACCAAGATCATCCTATCCATTTTTTCCTTCGGCAGAGAAGCTTCGAAAATTTTTGGGCTGCTTCTGAAAGTGAGGCGGACAGAAAAGTAAAATTTATTATGCCAGCGGATGCCAAATAAATGCCAAATATCCGGGTGAATGGGCATCACTTTAAAGGCTGAGGTGATGTCGACTTTGGCCAGCCAAGCGCCGCGACCCGCGCTTTTGATCAGGGTAATGGCTTGGTCAATGTCATGGTAGTGGAGAGAGAATTCTTCGAGCGTTATGAGGCTGTTAACGCTTGGGAACGGGGAATTATGCGCGGATGAGAGATCGATTATGAAGCGTTTTTTACCTGAGAATTTCCTGGTAGCTACGCCGATGGGGCTAACACGGAAAACATTAAAGGGAGGAAAGTAAAAGGGGCCGATCATGAAGTTTGCGTCTGTTTTCATTTTTTTTAATTAGGAGATCGACTGTTTCGGGTTCGGCGAGAGCGGACTGGAGATTGGGGCAGATGAGGCTTTGGGAGGGGAGGTGACGGAAAAGGGGTCGATCATAAAGTTTGCGTCCGTTTCTTTTTTAATTAGGAGGTCGACTGTTTTGGGTTCGGCGAGAGCGGACTGGAGATTGGGGCAGATGAGGCTTTGGGAGGGGAGATTTCCAACGCCGGGGTGAAAGCCATGTGAGAGACCCGATAGTAGATAATCCGTAAAAAATGAGTCAGGGTGATGAAGCAATTCTGAAGACAGTCGGGAAACATTTACAGGAGTCGATAAGTATTGTTTAGCGTTTTTATTTGCAGCTTTTTGCACTGGACATATCATGTGGGCGTGAGCGCCGCCACAAAAATTGCAAACGTGCATGAAACAGCAGCACTGCCTTGAGCATCTGCCAGTATTAAAACTGGCGCAGACCTGCTGAGCGGCGGCGGTAGGTGTAAGTGGGGGGAAAGGGGGAGGTTGGGATGTCTAGGAGACGCGGGACATAGCTGGTGGATTTGGGCTGGGATGGCTCGGGGCAGGGGGGAATAGATGGGTTGATGAACGGGCATGTAATGGTGGAGTGGGTACTGGAACGGCAGACCGCGCAGGATATATTTCGGCAGCCATATATATATATATATATATAATCATCAGTGGTTACATACGCATGTATGTGTGTGTATATATATAAATTTGTTTGTTTCATTTTTTTGTTTTGTTTTTTCACTAAGGGGTCTGTTTTGAAGAGGTAACTAAGAGGGTTAAGCCTCTACATCTCTTATCATGCAGGTGGAGGAACGGATCGCTTACCATTCGGTTCCCCATGTTTCTTTATTTATGTATTCATGTACTTTATTACATATCTATTTACTGATTTTATTTATTTTTGGTATTCTTTGATTCAAAGCTGGAAGGGGCTTTGAAAAGAGACCTTGATTACATATAACCAACTAAATTGAATTTGTTTATTTATTAAATTCATATATATATATTGCAATTTCTCAGTCCCCAAACTGGTCTCGTACTCGAGCGATACCGGCTCTATATCAGCATGGCTGTGATTAGGCCAGAGGCACAAGGCCGTGGCTAAGAGAGAAACAATGCGGCAAGACGTGCATCCAAATGAGAGAGAGAGACCGCGAAGCTAGACGTTTCTTCTATTAACTAACGTACGCTACGATTAGCTCAGTGAATAATAAAAAAAAAAATAGACCCGGCTAGAACAAGCGGAGTGATACAAAATTTTTGTAGCGATACTAGTACAATATCTCACGGTTCTCAACCAATCAGATTTGAGAACCAGAACGAACTGTTGTATAAATATATATATAGCCCAAATGGTTCATTAACCAATAAAATCCATTAAAATAAATGGGAACAGACCTACATGAAAGTTTTAATGTCATTGCATTTATTGTGTCGATTACCACAATCAATATATATCTAGATGAAACATTTATTGAAAATATTCCTAAACGTCTGAAAAAATATTTACCACTTGAAAAAGAGAAACTGAGCTTTGCAATGTAAATGCATTACCTTTATGTAATCATCTTGTATCCAAGTTACTATTATTGGTTAATTTTGACTCATTGGTGTGAACAGACTGGACCATATTACGGACGTAAAATGATGACGGGCTACCTTGCTGCACAAGGAGTTCATGCATCAGAGGTTCGAGTGGGGAGGACATTGGCACAGATGCATGAACCATATCACCAGGCTCGATGCCAGGTATGTGCCATAGTACATTATTTATCATAAAAATACATAATTATCATGTGTTAGCATCTACATTATTAAACATTACATAATCATACATCAATGTGTATTTAGTATTTAACTTTCAGAAGTAGAGATAAAACCTACGGTTGAAAATGACTTAGGCACAGGGCAAGTATAGGGTCGTTTCCTGGACAAGGTTTAGATTAAGCCCAGACTAGACCTTAGTTATATTAGGATTTTAAAGTAGTCTTTACAAACATACCTTACAAAAAAAAAAGCATTATTGGTGTGCATATCTTGAGACAAAACAATGGCACTGATATTTTTTAAGATATCTCAGTGCAAGCTGTTTTCAGTAAAATGGCTTAAACTTGCATTTTAGTCTGGGACTAGACTTAAACCCTGTCCGGGAAACTGCCCTACAGTCTCTCTACACCAGTGCTTCTAAAACTGGGGGCTGAATACTTTCTATATGTAATCGAATTAACTGTTTTGTTTCAGGGTGCACGTAATTTAAATCCTGTCCCATGTAATGCAGAGTATGTGGGTCACAAACTGCATATGGACCAGAACGAAAAACTCTGCATGTTTGGCGTGACCCATGTCATAGCCATTGATGGCTTTAGCAAAAAAATTGTTGGACATTCCACCATGCCAATACAAAACAATTTAACAATTTATGAAGAGGTGCACAAGTAAGACTAAGACTTTCTACTCTAATATTACCATATTTTTGGTACACTCAGTGATAACATCAAAGTTTAACTGTATTTTATTTTCCTAGAAATGCTGTCCTTTCCCATGGGATGTGGGATCAGGTCAGAGTGGACCATGGTAGAGAATTTTATCTAACCCTCTTCATGCAAGACATCTTGGCAGCATACAGGCATAACCAGCAACGACTGCCTTACCTCCAGACAACATCAACTAAGGTGACATTTAATTATTCATTATTATCACAGATGTCTAAGTTTTATGGCATATATACTGCTCTGAGCTATAAGCTATTGGCAACAGTAAGGTTGTATTTGTTAACATTAGTTAATGCATTAGCTAACATGAATTAAAAATGAACAACATTTCTACAGCATTTATTAATCTGGTAACACTTTACAATAAGGTGTCATTTGTTAATGCATTAAACTAACATGAACTAACAATAAGCAATACATTTATTACAGTATTTATTAATATGAATGAAAATAGTTATTAATTGTTTGTTAGTTCACAGTGCATTAATGTTAACAAATACGTTTGATTTGAATAATGTATTAGTAAATGTTGAAATTAACATTAAGATCAATAAATGCTGTAGAAGTATTGTTCATGCTTAGTTCATGTTACCATTAGTCTTAGTTATTTTTAATTTCAGCATTTACTAATACCGTTTTAAAATCAAATGTTGTAACAGTTAACATCAGTTAATGCACAATGAACTAACATAAAAAAGTGTATTTTGTACTTTATACTATATCATTTTTGAGTTATGATTTACATTGTGGGAATGCTCTTTTACTCGACAGAACCATACTGTAGAGAGAATATGGCCCGAAGTAAATAAGCGGGTCAATTTTCCCATCAAGACTGCACTCATCCAGATGGTTGACCAGGTGGCTTTGAATATGGAGGATGGATTGACAAAACACTGTGTATCCAATCTTACATGCCAGATCAGCCAGATTGGAGTAAAGAGCTTTGTTCAGGCATGGAATAGCCATAACATAATGCTTTGACATCACTCAAAAAATGTGTTTTACTTTTATCATAGCATCATTACTCAGTAAACCAACTGCCAATATATACACATACTTTCAGTGTCCTGAAGGGCCAGATCCTGCAGAGTTTAGCTCCAACCCTAATCTAACAAAACAGATCCAGATAATGAAGGTCTTCAGAATTACTTGAAAATTACAGTTACAGCAGGTGGAGCAAGGCAGGACCTAAACTGCCAGTAGTTCTACAGTACTATTTAATACAGTATTATTTTAATACAGTTTTTTTCTTACAATTCAAATGTTTCTATTTATAGGCAAAGGCATTCCCAATCTGCTGGCCAGAGATGGCTGTAATGCAAGAATTTTAGAGCAACTGCTGCCGAGGGCCTCAGAAGCCGCCGACCTATACAGACAGGAACAGCATTTGGCATTGACCCATTTCAATCTGAAGAGGACAAAATCAGGGCAGAGACAGAGTTTAGTTCACTTTATTGTGACTTTGGAAATGTACTGAACTACACTGTAAACGAGCATTACAGGCCATATCAAGAGTGTCTATCTGAACTAATCAACATTACCAGAAGATGTGCATAGAGATGCTTTATAATGTACCACTAACATGACTGACAAAACTTCTCTGATTGTACATTAATTTTTTGGAGTAGTGTAGCATGAAAATGTATAGAATCTTAAGAGAACAATACAATCATATTAAGAGTTATTAATATAACTGAATAAAAACAAATAAAGTCTTCTGGTAGCAACTGAACATTTGAAACAACATGCACTATACCACAGCAGCAACCTTATACAGAACTGTACTGCTCTTCTATGGCTCTAATTACATTTAACACTTCAGAGAGGCCAGCTACAGCCACCAGGGATTCCCCTGTAATTGCAGACCGACATTTTATACATCCTTGACCCTCCTGAAGTATAACGTCTACACATTGTCGGCAGCCAACCAAACTTCGACAGCAGCGCGCCAGCACAGGACTGTTCATCACTCATGTAACAAACATTACAAATATATGATAATTAAGAATCAGTTTAAAATGCCCCTTTGCTTTAATTCATTAAAAGAAAACTTATAGGACTTTATTACACTTTATTTGATGCTGATGGTCATTTGTGACATTCAGCAGTCTGATATTTCTTAATATACAACACTAAGGGGCGGTTTCCCGGTCCAGACTAAAATGTATGTCTGAACTGTCTTAACTGAAAACAGCTTGCACTGACATCTTAAAATATATGTTTTTTGCAAGGTATGTTTGTAAAAACACTTTAAATGTCCTAATATAACTAACACCTAGTCCTGGCTTAATTTAAACCCTTTCCGGGAAACCACCCCTAAGTGTCAGACTAATGACACCAGTGCTACTATAAACCACTTTTTGGGGTCCTGATTATCCATTTGGGGATTATTTTGCAATAATGACCAGATGACAACATTGTCCCTTACATACTGCCCATATAGATTATAGGCAATATTTTATGAAAGTGTTTACCTCACTTTGTTGTTCTGTGAGGCCCTCACTATGCTTAGACAGCTCCATGAGCTTCACTGACACAGCTGGCAAACCTTCTGAGGCAAGAAGGACCTCCTCGATTTTGTCTCTTATTTCAAAGAGCACTGATCCTTCGTGTCTTGAAGCTTGCCTTTAACAGTTGAAAGACAATCAACAGATGTATAGAGAAGAATCTCAAACCCTATTTAGACATTGTTTTCTAAACTCACCCGCGATCAGTGATTTTGCATTAGCGAGTTTGCCAAAAAGTACGTAAATTGCTAAGGAATTGTTAAAAAGATTATGCAAGAAATAACAGACTTGGCACATTCGAATGGGATTAAAATGAGAAATTTCTCTAACCACCTCTGGAAAAACTAGTCCCATCCATAGGAGTTTACCAACAGTTTTTCGGCAGACTCTGTGGTCCTCTGAGAAATGCAATCCCATCTGAAAGTTAATGTCTGTGATTGCAGATAATAAACACCTTTTCTTAAATGATTTGGTTAATGTGAACTATAGATCTTACTAATTTACACATCTTCTGCTTCCTGCATCCTTTATATTGTGGACATCTGTTTTTGCCATCTGACAACAAAATAAAAATATATAATAAAAGTAAAAAGCAAAATCCTCTATCTGTTAAAAACTGGCCAATGTAATATCAGTGATCCACACTTTAATTTGTCCACTCAATTACGTAATGTAATAATTATGTATGTACATAATCATGTTTTATTATTATTATTATTATTTAATTGTTTTTAAGCAGCCAGTTCTACAAAATCACAGTTCTTTTAGTAAGATTTTTTTATTATAATAATTAAATCAATAAATACGTACAAAGAGGTGGATTCCTGAGCTCCATTTCTTTTCATTATATCCCTTTGAGTGATTTTAACTACTTATTAATAATTTACTAAACAATATTTATCCTATCTACTATTTATCCTGATTCGAATGACTTCTTTATGTTTATGAGATCAGAAGTGATTTAATGTAATGTGTTCATCTATTAAACATGCGGTTTCTTCATGTCTACATGGGCTTATATGTGCACAGCACACGGTGCATCAAATTCACAAGTAAAACCTTCACTTCCTGTCATACTCTTTAAATGAAACTGTGCTTTCTGTGAGAAAGCACTTTTTATCATCATGTATCCCAAGCTAGCTAACAAGCTCTGAATACTTCAACCTTGATGACGGCTGAATGCATGTTTCTCAGTGTATCCATCAATAGGAGTTGGATGACTCCAGAAAGGTAAATAATTGGCAACCTTCAAGTAATGACATAACCTACTGATCTCTGTTAAAGTATAATTATTGCTGTATTGAGTGTGGGATCAGAGCAGCCTAGGAACTCTTTGCGGAATGTTGAAGCTGACTTCTGCTGAGTGAACTGCAAAAGAATTCTCTTCACAAACCTTTAGTGCCAGGGGTATCAAGGAGTAGGTTTCCTTGACTATCGGTTAAAATGATGTTTTCATCAGCAGCCATAGCAAGGGCTTCTTTCACTTTGGTTGTCATAGTAGGCAAACAGGCCTCAGACTCTTCAAAAGGGATAACCAATGCCTTGTCCTGTACTATTTTGTCACCCTCAAGTTGTCCAAGGAAAATAGTTCTGTGGAAACACACACACAAGCACATTGTGTCTAACAGATGTTTTTAATACTCTAAACACATCCATTTGCATTGCTTTGAAATTGCAACAGAAATGAACGATCTCAGCTAACTGTTAATTTCTGCAATCTAGAAACCAGACTCATACATTCTTGTAATGTGTTTCCCTTTCATGGGAACTTCGAACTGCGTCCTTTAGGGGTCGCTATGGGGAACGCCTCGTCGTGACCCGTGTCTGAAGCATACATTGAAAAAACACCAACTCGTTGGCCGGCGACAGCCATGACGTCACTACCGGTGCGACTATAGTATAAATAGGCACCGGGAGCACACATCATTCTCTTCTTCGTCTTCATTGACTGTTCTGTTTGAAGCGTGCATTTCCAAGGAAAAAGTAAGAGCTATCTCTTTTCATTATGGCGAGCACTAGCAGAGAATTTAAAAGGTGTGTGCATCCGTGTCATCACTATTTGACACCAGATGACACAGTGATGTCATGGCTGTCGCCGGCCAACGAGTTGGTGTTTTTTCAATGTATGCTTCAGACACGGGTCACGACGAGGCGTTCCCCATAGCGACCCCTAGAGGATGCAGTGTCTCGTTCCCTACTCAGGGAACCATGGTTACATAAGTAACCTTAGACGTTTTTCTCTGCATACACATATAACACACTATTGGAATATTTTTCATTACATTTATGCATTTGGCAGACGCTTTGAGCCAAAGCCAGTGCTTTCAGGCTTCACATTTTATCAGTACGTGTGTCCCCTTGGTATCACACCCATAACCTTTGCTAATAAAGAATTAAGCTACAAGAACAGCAACAGTAATGTATGAGCAACATTGTGTGTTTGTGGGTCATATCTACCAGTTTTGTTGGACTTATTTTAAAGTTGGGTTCCTGTTTCTCAACACCTCATTGTTCTCATCTGTATCTGATCTTAATTAGTCCATTAATGTGTATTTATCTAGATAAGTTTATTTAATATTTTATGTTCTCTGCTTCCTTTGTCAGGTTTTGTTGGTTTTTACCATCTTAGGTTCATTATTTTAGTTTCTGGTTTTGTAGCTCGTTTCCCGTTTCCTGTTGTTTTGTATTAATACATATCTACTGTACAATTACAGTTTATAGAAGACTCAGAGCTGTTATCTTGTCAAACAGAGGTTGCACAAAGTATTAAATTAAGAACGTCAGTAACTGCCACATTGTGGTTTCATCAATTGTTTTATTTTAATTATTGATTGGATTTTTCTGAAAATGTTGAATGAAAACCTAAAAATAAATGTTTATATTAATTTTTTAAAAATAAGTTTTTCTTATATTTAACTATGCTGACCAACTGTTATCTGCCAAAAATGTTTTACCTTTGGTACATTTTTGGACTAGTTGCAGGATGGGGTGTGCGAGCAGCTGTAGCAGTGGCTGATCTTGAAAAACTAAAAGAGGGCGACTCTGTCCAGGGTTTGGGTGAAATGGGTTTGTGACTGGGCCTGGTAATGCCCTGCACATTTCATCACCCATTACCTGGAAGGTACCCCCACCAGTCATGAGATCCAAACAACTAAAGAATCCAGATGTAGATGGAAAAACTGAAACTCCCTGGTCAAGTAAACACTTGATTGTGTTACCTACAGAAAAATCAAGGGAACAGCACAATATCACAATACAATACAATAAGCATAATGAATTGAATTCACACTTTTTACCAACAAAAGATTTGGTTAGTTTTCCAGTCCTACATGATTACTGGATTTTGATTTTTAAACTCATCTTATACATTATTCTCAGCATTTAGCCAATTAAATATTTTAAAGCTGTTCATAAAAATAGTCATTTATATATTTCACTGTTTATAATACACTTCAAACTTTTTACACTTCAACACTTCAAACACTTTTAATTACTTTCTATGAGGACTGGACAATCAAAAGTGGGGGGCGTTGCCCTGGCGTTAATAGGCTAACAATAATTAAAACAGTTTAACGAGAACAAACCTTAAACATCCTGGCCAAGTTGTCCACTGTAATGTCATCCTCTCGAAGTACTGCAGACAAAGTGCCCCTTCTCAATGTATAAGTTGTTCCCAAAGACATCTTGTACTACTTTTAGGATTGCGAGAAGAAACCGCGCCAATTTAAGCGATTGCAGTGCCATATATGTCACATCCGTTTGACGTGCGATAGCGCCAGTACGCCACTTAGAGGTCGTTTTATGTCAATACTTTGATAAAACATTTGACTGAAATAATACAAGTTTATTATGTCCATCCAGCCCTTGGACTGTATTATTTCTTAAATAATTATATAAATTTATTATTTGACCGACACATTTACAATAGTCATGTTTGCATGTTTGCAAATGTATATTCGCTTATTTAGCCCATGTAAAGAACTTTTAAAATGTCTTTTTATAGATTGTCATTTTACATGGACAATATAAAAGGTTAGCCTACTAATGAAATGAGCAGACATTCTGCACCAGGAACCACTGTATAAGCTTATCATATAGGCAACAATTTGTAATACTGCAGATTTTTGTATGTTTGTATGTTGCCTACATATTTAAAAACAACCTTGGTAGAACACAAGCTGTCCTTTACCAAGTGTGTTTGTTATAAAATTGCACCTTGCAACTTTGTGTGTTGTTCATTTATTTTTCAACATTAGATCAACACATCAGGACCAAATCAAGGATTTTCAAGACGTTCATAAAGTCATTCTAATCCAACAGATCCAAACAAAAATATCAAAAATAATATTTTCTAATATATTCTAATGTTCCAAATATGATTGTTTGCACTCTACTTTAACACTGGATTTTGCTATAAACCATAAATATTTGACTGAAACTTGTTTATTAATATTTTTTTGCATGAACTTTAACTTTGAAATTTTTTAACTGTTGCCCCGCCTCTTAATTCTCAAACTTCGTACTTTAAATTTCTTTCTATGGGATGAAGGAACATTGTGCTTTGCGAGTTACCCATCGCGTGTTGGTAGGTGGCGTGTGCCACAGTTTGACTGGTGAACAGTTTGCCAGAATATACCCTGGCCTGCTTGTAGATGACTGCCCACCTTTCAGTTTAGCAGTGGGTTATATGAAGGCTGCGTATCCTGGCCTGTGAACTGATTATAGAGCACAATTATCTCCATTTGGATTCTCCTTTTTTCATCCTGGGCAATTACTGTTATAGCTCTGTCGTTTCTTTTCTGCTGCGCTGCAAGAATGGTGTTACCTCGCAACTAACAAAAAAAGAGGATTGCTGCTGTTGTCTGGTTTCTTGGAACCGGTGTACAGACTACTCGGTTGCTCCGTGCGAGTCCTGTCTACCTCATAGTTTGAGCTACGTTTTTTTTGTTTGTTTTTATTTTTCTTTTGAATATTTGTATATTGTTGATTGTGATTTATTTGTGATTTTACCCATCATTGTTTGCTTTATTATGAAATTGTGACTCCATCTATCTGTGATTTAATTTGTGTTTATAAGACTTATTTATTTGTTTTTGATTTTCTTTCAGGAGCTGGGGTCCCACGGGTGAAGGATCTTTTGTGGTGGTGGTGTTGCTCCAAGGTCTGCTGTCGGACACTTTTGAAGCGTTTGGGTGTGTGATCTGAGTGCACGGTGGTGCGTGTGGAAGTGTGCTTTTGGATAACTTGTGCTGGTGATCACTCCTGTGGGTAACCTCAGCCCTGTAGGTTGGTGTAGTTTTTGTTTATTTTGAATTGTGTACAAAAAAAATTTCTGTAACGTGTTTATCTGTGGTTGTGTTTTCTTTTTGTTTGTGTGCTTTCTTTTTGTGAAGTGTCATTGGAGAGAGATCTGCCAGGGGTGGCACAGTATCATCGAGGCATTTTGAATGCTTTTTTAAAATGTTATCTGTGTGAATAAATTTTGTATTTTTATACGAACCCTACATTTCCTGCCTACCTTTTATTAGAGAAGCGAACCTGTGTGACCTAATAACAAATTTTGGGGTTATTTCTATTTTCCTGGGTGAAACTCACACCGCACTGAAAGTGCAATTTACTAAACCGTTTACACAGCTATAAAAATATATATAAGGGGGTCACCTGTGAATTCCCAGAGCAAACAAACTTCAGTGGAAAGTGGAGAAAGAAGAAGAATGAGAAGAGTGGAGGGAGTGGGAGGAGGACAGTATAGAATGAGAGGAGGATGATGAGAAGAGGGGAGAGCTAGAGTGGAGGGTGTTGATATAGTGGAAAGAGCAATTATAAGAAAACATGATCAGAGAGGAAGAGGAGAGAGAGCGAATGTGTAACTTTCAACCATTCACAGCATTAGTCAATACTGCCTGAAGATGCTGCAATATTAGCCAGAAACACATCAGATATGAGGGTATGAGTCTATTTTCATCATGATGCTTCTTTTTCAAACAGACTGCATGTGATAGTTGTGTCATGAAGAGTGTGTTTCTTCATGATGAGGTCCATTTCAGTCAGGATGAGGACCTACAATTCAGTGTGATTGTTACTCATGTTACTGGGGTTGATTATCCAGTAATTCAGTATAATGTTTGATCACACAGAAGTGCTGAGTAAAATGTAAGGTTACCGAAATGTAATGCAAATCTTACCATCATTAATGTAGCACTAGGATCTTCTCTGTAAAAAGAGTAATGGATTGAATAATAACATGCCATGAGATTTATACTTCATTATTCCGTAACTGGAATAGACACATGTCACTGGTTTGCTCTCTTCTCACAGACCTGTTGTTTTTGACTTGTAGTAAATGAATCCAGCAGCTGCTATGATGATCCAGCAGCTCCAGCAGTGAATAACAGCAGTGTATTCCCCTCAAACTCAAGCAGAGGAGGGTCACACATCACTCTATCATCACAGTATTTACTCTCAGATATGCATTTTGTGCATTTTGTTTCTTACTCCAGTCATAGATCATGGGTTTGGTGAAGCCGGCGTGCTCCACCATACAGGAGATCTTCTCTCCAGCTTTGGGAGTGTACTCCAGCTCATTGTGAATCTGGTGGTACCAGTCTCCGTTAGGCATCTTCTCAGTGAAGGTCACGTCAGAAGTCACCACTACACCGTCCCTCAGCCAGGACACATTGAAGTCATACGCACTGCACATCAGCAGCGATGGATGTCTGCTGTCTCCCTGCTTCACTAAACTCAGCTTCACCTGTGGTGCCACTGAACCAGGAGGAGCAACAATTACATCTTACAATATATATATTTCCATTATATGCAATACACAATTTTAAAATGTTTTATTTTAGCTAAATATTTTCCTTTATAAAGAAGAAAATTTTTTAAAACGAGCTCTGTGTGAGTCTTGAGTCACATACCTGCTTTATCATGGATAGCTGTTTTGTACAGTACAGCATTATGTTTGCAGACTCTCTCAACTTCAGCCTTTAATTGCTGTAACAATGCTGTATCTTTGTTCAAGTTCTCTGCAGTTCTCACTCCAACCTCAGTAAACCCCACAAACTCCCCCACATTGCTGTTGAACTGTACGTACAGATATTTATTGAAGTAATAGTCAATCAAGAACACCATGTCACTGAAATCACTGGAGCTGTAGATGCACTGTGACCAATAGTAGTTATAATATCCATTAGCTGGAAAACAATAAAAAAAAACACAAGCACTTGAACACATCAGCCAGTTGTTGTTATTAATAGAATGTCCTTTCTAAAACATCATGTTCATATTATTAAAATATCTGTACCTATACTTTACTACATGGGAGGATCCACTAGCAGAGAACCATCCTAACTAACAGCATTTAAGAAAAGATTGCTGTTAAATCTTACCAACACTGTTAATACCAAAAACACCAATATATCCACACCACTACTACTAGTACTATTACTAAATTTCTCTCACCTACTACTACTATTACTAAATTTCTCTCACCTACTACTACTATTACGCCCATTTCTCTCACCTGCGCCGGTGAATACAGACAGCAGGAGAATGTGATGGAGACTCCAGAGCTTTGGCACTGACATGATCACTGTGACCGTCACAACTGAGAGCAGACAATACTCTGTTCATGATGAAGAGATGGAGCTCTAAAACAACTGTCCAATCAGACACTGTTTGCATATGTGTCACGTGTTGCTGAGCAATATCCTGCTTTCATTTTAAAATCACGCTTCAAAAAATGTAAATAATGGTTTGATTAAACATAATGACCTTTTTACTTACATTCCTGAAAAAAAAAACTGCAAGCTTCCAACATCCTCTCCAGTTTTGGAGGACACAAACACTTTTCTTTATTTTTTAAATCCATGATAACACTCTATAATAACTATCATTATTAAATCATTAAAATGCGACCAGGAATGGTCTTAGGGGAACATTTAGTTGTCTGGGAACCACACTGGTAACTAGTTCCTATAACAACCCGGGCTGCGTTCCACTTCCCTTTTAGACACGCACTCGTGATCTTCCCTAAGCGCGTACTCTCAGGTGAATCCCCGCTGCCTTTTTGAAGTGTGTTCCACTTCGTGAAGTGAATGTGGGAAGTTTATATGGACAGACCCCCACCTCAAACAACTCTGTGATATATGAATTATCTTTTATATATTTAAAACAGCCCAAACAATATCTGTGTACATGATGCTGCATCAAACTAATTCATAAGGGAAAAATGGTAATAATAATTCAACTCCTTATCAGATTCCAACTGATCAAGGTGATCAACTGATCAGCCAGTAGTGGACACTTGTGCAACAAAATCAGTGACGTACGTCTGAGTCCAGGAGACGGAGGGAAGTTAGTGAGGGAAGGGCAGATGGAAACGAACTGGAATGCAGCTAACAAGATCATTATAAAGGTGTTTAAATGACAAAATACATTCACTTGCATGTATTTGAGAATCTGAATATCAGATGATATTAATTCAGCTCCAACTCTAATCAAACACACCTGAAGCAGCTAATCAAGCTCTTACTGTGCATACAAAACACTACAGGCAGGTGTGTTGAGGTGAGCTGGAGCTAAACTCTACAGGACTGCGGCCCTCCAGGACCGAGTTTGGAGACCCCTGACCTGTACAGAGCTGCTGTGGCTGCGGTGTGTCACGTGACAAGCATGACGCGTCGCCATGGAAATAAGATGATACATTCTAAAATAATGGTCTCCTTAAGAACTGCTAGAATATTTGAAACTCACATGTGAAAGGGTTAATATGCATTTGAATGCTTACAAATGTCATTAAACTGGTTGTTTAATATGATTTCTAAAATAATGATTTTAGAAAATGTGTAAATGTAAAAAAGTGCATTAGATGTTATATAAATCAATTGGATAATTTCGAAGCATTCAAATGCACATGAATAAATAAGCTGCTAATCAGTGTATAACATCTATTAAAATCATTTGTAGATTTTTATAAAGTGCGTGATAATAGTTGTATGATTAGAATGTTCAACATTTGTAAGCACTTTAATTTACATCAACCAATGTTCTGTTAATTATCATGTAATGTTCAATAAGTTCATTAGTAAACATTTACAAGCACATTGCCTCACACATGTAGCTCTTTGAATATATATTGACTAATGATCTGTTACACAATAACAATGAAAGTTATTATAAAGTGTTACCCATCTGGCAATGTAACATGTCTAAAATTCAGGGGCGTGTCTACAGGTGGACTGGCTTTATATCACTGTAAAAGATCCTTCTGTGTGTCCATTTCTCCTCAGTTCCTCTGTCTCTCCACACTTTATTTATAACAGCTTTTTCCAGGGAAAGTTGAATATCCAAAGCAATACACTGACAGACATTTAAATCTTTATTTGGAATGTATGTCACAAAACATACAAAAATGCTATATAATTGTAAACATTTCTCAAACATGTTTAATTTTTATTGGCATAATTTTAAGTACAAAAAAATAAACATTTCAGTTCATAACAAAATCAAATACATTTTGCATGAAAGTAGCAAAAGTGTCTTATTTTAATTATTAAGTAACTCAATATAAAGATTGTGATTTCTTTAGATTACTTATGATGAACTGCAAATGTAATATATAAACAAAAAGTCTTCTAGATATAAGCATGATTAGTGCTACATAGCAAGCAAATCCAATTTCAACAAAGGTTAAATCAGATCTTTGCATTTATCAATCTTCAACAGCAGCAATGCTGTCCATCATCTAAAACGACACACAGATGCACTGTTTCTCTGTCTTCAGAATCCTGGAGGAACTGTCTTTATTGATTGGGTCCACTGCATTAAATGTTTTATGTTTTTGGCCATATCTGGTGTGTCAGTTGTAGTTGCTTTAATAAGGAAGAAGAGTCCAGTAGCGACTCCCAGCAGCCCCAGAGTCAATCCCACTCCACAGAAGAGCGCCGGACCCACGCTGGGCAGGACAGCAGCCGCCTCCGGGACGCCTGGGGATTAGAGTAAGGTGTGTGAATGGTAGAACAGCTTTTCATTGTAGAAATCCACTCAGCTCTTGGTATTTCATTTGTCACAGAATGATTACTGTTGTTTTTATACATACATCGTTCATGCAAAAAACAACTGGTGATAACAAAATTGATTGTATTTTGATTTAATTGGTAAACGGCTCTTACTCCATATTTTGGTCTGCGGTTGGCCCTGGAGGGCTCGGTGGTTCACTGTGCAGCTGTAAATGTCTCTCTCTTCAGGAGTGATCTTCAGAGAGGAGAACACGTGGAAGGTACAATCGCTCCTCGGTTGGTACTGACTCAGACTCACGCCTTCTGTCACAACGACATTGTTCTTAGTCCATGAGACATTGACAGGTGGAGGAAAGAAGCCCGTCACGTGACAGATGAGTGTGTTGTCAACAGTCAGCTGCACATCGTTCCTTGGATAGATGGACGTCTCAGGGGGTTCTGTGAACACACATAACTGTGTTGAACTCTGCAGTCAGTAGTACATCTGACCTCATTCAAATAAAATCTGTACATAGGAAAACTAATATCATACATATTAAATACAATTGCAAGCCAAAACTCGTACTTAACCAAAATATTGATAACACTGAATGCATAACATGTAGCAGTTACCAAACAGATTGATGTAAATGCTAAGAAATGTATTACTGTAAAACTTTAAAAAAGCTTAACAGTGCTAATTCATGCCGTACCCATTTCCTCTGGTGGGCTCTTGTAAGCTTTAATGAGTACAGCCAGGTTTTGTTTGCATACTTCTTGGTCTGCCAGGCTCACTTCATAAAATCCTGGAAAGCTCATAGGATCTGCAAAATCAGGCAATGTAACTACTCCTGTCTTCTGATTAAAGTCAGCATGCCACGCCTCTTCTCCGTCAGATCCAGTCATAGACTCTTTCTCTGTTTCAGAACATCCAGTAATTGAGAAATCATTGTGTTCTGCTGAAATAAAAGAAACATCAAAAGACAAATTAGAAATACCCAGAGTCCCAGAGAAATAAACTGCATATCAGATATAACTAATGTGTTTTGGGAACTAACACAAAACCTTTTTTGTCAATTATTTAAAGCACCAGTAGTTTTTAAATGTGAAGTGTTCTATACAGCTGTTATTAAAAGCCACTATGTTAAATGAACACTTAAAGGGGTCATATGATGCGATTTCAACTTTTCCACACCTCGCTTTTCAGACCGATGAGCTTTGTAAAAATCGACGCTTTTCATCAATCTTTAGATCTATTTCAGGGAATAGCGGAGAAACAATAATGTACAGTATGTGGAAAATAATGTGTTTTTTAAACTTTAAACCGCATAAACACATTTCATTACACCAAATACACAAATAATGTTATTTTTAGCAGCATCATATGACCCCTTTAAAATCAACCATTGGTAGTTAACTATTCATCAGCTGTTTGACTGAACAAACTTAATATTGTGATCAAAGTAAATCTACAACAGTGTGGACAGTCAACAATGTTGTCAGTACAATATGTGTAATATGTGTAACAGTGTAATATGAAGTATATATACAGTTGTACTGCTTAATATTTTTGCATATTTTTTAAATATTTTTGTGGAACCAGTGGTATTTTTTTACACTACCATTCAAAAGTTTGGGGTCAGTATGTTTTTTTGTTTTATTCTTTTCTTTTTTATTAATATTTTTTTATTCAGCAAGAATGTGTTGGATTAATAAAAAGTGATAGAAATCTTTTCTAACAATGTAAGTCTTTTCTATTTTGAGTAAATGCTTTTTAACTTTTTAATCCATCAAAAATCCTGAAAAAAGTATCACTGGTTCCATGAAAACATATTGTTTCTAACATTGATAATAAATCAGCATATTAGAATGATTTCTGAAGGATCATGTGGCACTGAAGACGAGTAATGATGCTGAAAATACAGCTTTGATCACAGCAATAAATTGCATTTTAAAATATATTACAATCGATTTTTTTTATCAAATAAATGCAGCCTTTATAAGCATAAGAAACTTCTTTATAAAAACATTAAAAATCTTACTGATGCCAAACTTTTATACACTAATTCCTCAAGTAAGCGATATACACTAGTGTACGTCATGAAATCATACATCCTTGTACAGGCTTTTCCTATTAAAAATCAGTGTAAATATTTGAATATGCAAAGTGTGAACTTACGTTGAGCATCAGCTGAGAGAAAAACAGTGAGGGTAAGAATGGCCAGATACTGCTCCATGTTTGTCGATGACAGTGGAACAAACAGAGGAACAAACTTCAGATGAGGTGAATGAGAACAGGAAGAAGTCCCTCCCTGTGAGCTTAGTTTCGGTTTCATGAACACATCCTCCACGCAGAATTTAACCCTCACTCTGACACTCTATCTACACTGTAAAAACAAACAAGCTGATTCAACAAATAATTTGTAACCGGGCTGCCTTAAAATGTTGTGTTCAAAAAGCTTAAAAAATTATGTTGTTGACACTTATATTGGAGTTCCTTAAAACTAGAATTAATAGTTGGGGTAACAAAGGTGAAGCTGAAAAAAGCTGAATCAACTTTATACTTTGTCTAACCAATAAGTTTTTAGTTAGCCCAACAAGACAAGAAAGTTGTGCTAACCTAAATCCAAGTTGAAACAACATAAAATTAGTGAGACCAACAAACATTTACTGATATGGAATTGTTTAAATTAATCATTTTGTTGAATACATTTATAATTATAAGTTGTGCAAACTAAATAAAAGTTGGCTAAACTAAGCATCTTGTTGAATTAACTTATCTTTTTAAGGCAGCCAGGTTACTTTTTCAAAAATAGTTCATCTTACTTGTTGTCACAATCTCCAGCTGGAGTGCCCATGAACTCCACCAGAGGTCACTCCACCCCTGACTCTTGCCACTCTCACAGACTACATTTACCATAATCCATTGCCCGGACTCAGCACCCATTGCAATCACCTGTATCTCATCACCCCATCAGTCTCACCCTATTTAAAGCCTGGTTTTTCACTCATTCATTGCTTAGTCTTGAAAGTGTCACTCTGCGGTTCTTAGTCCTTGTATTCTGGTTCCTTTGTTGGGGTTTATATATTTGTCTGGTTTCCTGGTCATTCTTATTGTCTAAAGTTTTCTGCCCTGTTTGTATTTGTTTGGACTGACTACCCTGTTTATGACTTTATGCCTGTTTATGGATTACAGTTTTGGATTACCCCTGAAATAAACTGCATTTGGATCCTCAATCTTCGTGTTCCTGTGCAGATCGTGACACTTGTAATATTAAGTTCATTCAACAGGCTGAACTATGTAATTTGCCCACACAGCTTAAGTTTCTATTTTCTAATAGTACTGCATAAAAATGGCTCATGAACACTGAAGACCATGCAGAATGCTATTTTATTTTATTTCGAAATTTGACAGTATCCCAATATAGCATTATTGTGTTTAGTATTAAAACACCCTACTTTTAAAAAGCAAAGAACATTGACATTTCATATTAACATGTTTCTGTTGAACAATTATCAAAAAAAAAAAAACTACTGTAGTACACAATAGTTTTGGTAGCTAATTACCTCTCAGATTAACTACATTTAATGACATACTACATAACATTTTTAGAACAAATACATTAAACTTTTTCTGTAACTTGGAGAGGCTTTTTGTTTAGTATTCTAACCATGTATTATGTGGAAATGGTGGTGTGATGTTGTGTTCACACAGTAAGAACGTGTGAAACTCTTAACCAACCAACTCTACCATCTGAAACCGTAATCGCTGCTATTAACTTAACCAACTTACCACTACACTTTGTCTTGAAGCAACTTGTTGGGGAGTCCATGAACTTTCGCAGAACAATTGCCACTGTCAGTGCCCATGAAAACTTTCTGTATCACCTCAAATGTGTACTTCAGTCTCTTGGGATAGTCTATGTCAAGACAGTAAAGAAGTCCCATGAGTGTAGAAAAGTCAAGTGACAAATTCGATTCCTCCTCCCAGAGCGCCTTCAGTGGACGCATTGAGGGGGACTGTTTGTTATTAATTATAGTAAATATTTTAGAAATAGATCTAAAGATTTATTTCAAAGATTGATGACGGTCTAATATATAATCAAGTATAGTTTTATCTGGCAAAAAGGGAAAGTTAGAAAACTGCTTAAGAATAAAGTTCCGTATCTGAAAGTATCTAAATAAATGGGAGCAGTGTAGGTAAAATTTTTCTTGAAGCTGTGTAAAGGATGCAAAACTGTTATCTGTGTATTGACCTCCATAAAACTTATATTCGATGAGACAAATTCAATAAAATCCTTGTCGGATAGGAGACCTGGATTAAGACCGACAGTATTTAGGTGGCTGATATGGAATCTGAAGCTCTAATATAATTGGTGCACCATCAGAAATTACAATACTTTGGAAAGAACAGTCCTGTAAGTATGGAAGAAATGTATGGTCCAAAAAGAAATAATCAATGTGAGAATACGTCTGGTGAACATGAGAAAAAAATGAATACTTTCCTTTCAGAGGGATGTAAGTGACGGAATGCATCACATATACCATACTTTTGCATAAATGTGTCTTTTTGGAAGATCAATCAAGAACAGGAGACTTAACGCAATTAAAGTCCCCAGCCAAAATAAGTGGGTGCAAATTAATATTAGGAATACAAGACAGAAAAGAAGAAATAAAAGTAGGATCATCATAATTGGGGGCATAAACATTTGCAATGGTCAAGGGGGTTGAGAAAAGTGTTTCTGATACAATAATGTGTCTTCCTTTATGATCTACAATAGTATCAGAGGCTACAAACGGGACAGATTTATGCACTAAAATTGCACAGTCTCTAGATTTAGAGTTAAATATTGAATGGAAAACCTGTCCTACCCAAAAATTAACACTATGAAGAATGAATGAACCTAGAAATGAACTCGGCTTTGAAACCGCAACAGATCCTTGCCCGCCCCTACTCCCCTTCCCCACTCTACACAGATAATATCCACGCATTTGTAAAAGACTGAACTCGCACTGTTTGACGTTACAGAAAGTTGTCCGGTCCGGTTCCTTTCACACAGCAGTCTTGTGTTTCTTGTTAAGCTGCACATTAACATAGAGACACGCACACAGAACAGCGCTCATACTAGGCTTCTTTACTAGCGCATTGTGTATTCGCTCACACTATATCGGTGGAACATACCAACTAAACCTAAACTGAACCATTCACTACATATACTACAAGCAGGGCGTCGCTGAAAACGAATGTGTGAGTTTGTTTACAGAATGCTGTTGTCACTGCTATATTTATAAACCCATATAAATAATTATTAAAAAAATATAATTTTATAATTTTGCAGTTCTGGGCTTCAGACCCTTAAAGCCCGTGCGTTAATGCGCCCCTGCATGGACATAAAACTTCTCCAAAAACCTCTGAATTTAAAGGACATTAAATTTGCAGAGGAATCATGTGCCAATGACAGTCCAAGTTTTACTCTGTCCCAACATCAGTACCAGTCCTAAAAATAAGCAGCCAAAGAAGGCCAAAAGGCATGGCACGACTGCAGTGGATCAAGCAAGTGAAAAGAAGTTCAACGTCTCAAGCAATGTGAAGCAAGATATCTCAACAATTACAGTGTCAGAAAAGAATGCAAAACAGGAACCTACTACTACAATGCTTATAGAGGATGAACATTACTGTGCTCTCATCCTTCTTTTTCTTACATCTTTTCTTATCCTCTACGGAACCTCTGGGAACCTCTAGTGGTACAGTTCCACATTACACAAGTTCAGTCAACACAAATTATTGCACACTCTCAACACAACACTATATTCATGCCTCTATGAATAAAAGTGCAAGCACAAAGAGACTTTACATACTAAACCACTACACCATAGGTGTAATCCTGTTCGGAGGAATACAGCAAATTACATGACAAAGCTTGAGAAAAGTTAGTAAAATTCAAGAGACTCAAAGGCCTGGCATAATACTAAAACAGATTTTGAATGAATCAGTCTGCAAATTATGTATGTTACTACAGCCTGTTAATCTGCAAATGTATAACAGGTTGTATTATATTCACTGTAACAGTTTAAATTGCTTTACAGGAAAACTTGATGATGGTGCAGTGGGATTTGTAGCCATCACTGGAAGTTTGTGGTAAGCAAAACCATTTGGAAGTTGAAAATTTGAGTCATTCCATAGTTTTAGTATTGTTAATTCAATGAAAACAGTTATACTATAGAGATCAACTGTGAATATTGTGTTTAGGTTTGATTATGTGGTTACATTTTAAAAAATAACATTAACTTATATTTATTATTTTAACTTCACTGTTATGGAACCAACCTGAGCAATGAATTTGTAGTTCCTTCATGCATGTCAGAGCAAATATTTGTTATTGACCCAGCTGATGCCTCGAATTAGCTCAAGGGCTCAAAACTAGCAGCCACACGTTTTCATGTGTGACAAATGTTTCCTCATGTTTGTCACATATTTCTTTCCTTTTTCCTTAAAAAATGAACATGTTTTCCTTTTAGACAATATTTTAAGACGCTTCAATTTACATGGCAAAAGGGACTGGATAAATATAAGATGGAAACCCAGAATCATTGTCCACATAGTGCAGGAAGATGTGGGGTGTTTGTTGTGCAGGTGATTTTTATTATTTTGTAATTGCATTTATGAACTCAATACAAATTATGTATTATTTAGACCAACAACATAGTCATGATGACATGTAAATGATTTTTCCTGCAGACAATATGAAACCTTTCCCCCCAAAAAAGTTACAATGTACTGTATATTTAACCTGGTACACTCAATTGGTCAATTTTGCATAAAACATTTGCCTTCTTTTAAGATGTACATGGAATATAACAAGCACCCAGACTCAACCGAATATCTATTGGAATATTCTAAAATAATTATTGTACTGTATTAGTCTAAGAATAAGAGGCCTAAATAGTAGTTTAGTATGGATTTTACATGCTTAAACTTATGGTTAAACATTCATAAATAAATAAATAAACAAATAATCTGCTGTAGTATTCAAGGAGCAGTACTGTTCACATTAACTTACCCTTCTTCTATTGATGTTATCCCCACCCGGCTCTTTAGAGAGGTCCTGGATACTATCAGCCCTAGTGTACTGGCTATTATAAACAGATCCTTAGACAGTGGCCGTGTTCCTATATGCCTCAAATAAGCAGCCAAATTTAGACATAACCAATCTTAAAAATTTCCGCCCTGTTTCTAAGTTGCCATTCTTGTCAAAAATTTTAGAGAAAATGTTTTTTAATCAGTTATCTTCATTTGCCTCACAAAACAATATTTTAGATAAATTTCAGTCTGGTTTTAGAGCCCACCATAGCATCGAGTCTGCATTGCTAAAGGTGTTGAACGATCTACTCCTTGCTTTGGACTCCAGTAAATCTGCTATTAACACATAGTTGTCAGGTCATCAAAAGCCAGGCGGGGATGAGTTCAAACGTGAACGGTTCTGTGTGCGATGAAATCCGTGACTGCGGTGCTTAAGACTGGAACATGGGTGGAAAAAATAGGAGAAAACTAATTGAAGCACAGACGAGGAACAACTTTGAAACTGTCTGGAGTGTGTTCCTTTAAAACTGGAGGGCTTTGTCCGAGTATGTTCTCACAACATTGAGCAGCGTCTGATGAGCGGTAAAACCGGGAACTGAACTAATGTTAGTCAAAATGCTGCTTGAGGACGTGGATCAAAACAGTAAAATCAAAGATGGTAAAATCCTGTCAGTTCGTTATAATACACAGTTTAATCGTGACTTTCAGTGTTTATTACTGTGTGTTTATTGGCATGATGGTTTGGCCATAATAGTTTAACTTCGTTAGTGGGTGAAAAACATGAACAAATTGAACAAAATCTATTTATTCTTATACAAGCTTTTCAAAAGAATTTGGTTTAACTGTATAAGCTGTATAAGTATGGAGATGCTTTGCTTTTTTCTGAACTGGTGTAATACATTTTAATCTTTTATTAGGCTATCTGTTGCCTGTGTTGTTACTGTTGTCATATTGTGTGTGATTTTAATTTTAAAACCCATTTTGGTTAATTTAACCCAGCAGTAGGCCTATAGTAAATTACAAACAATATTTGAATTAAATAAAACAGTCCACCATGTTTATTGATCCATTACCTGATATATAATTTATGTATGTATGACCTACTGTACAGTTTCAGAGCAATTTGTTGTAGCCAATTACCCTGTAACTACATGGAACAAGGGGGAACGAAGCACCACTTTAATTTACAGCCCGCAAATGTTGTATTTACCCTGTAACTACATGGAACAAGGGGGAACGAAGCACCACTTTAATTTACAGCCCGCAAATGTTGTATTTACCCTGTAACTACATGGAACAAGGGGGAACGAAGCACCACTTTAATTTACAGCCCGCAAATGTTGTATTTACCCTGTAACTACATGGAACAAGTGGGGAACAAAAAAACACTTTAATTTACAGCCCGCAAACGTTGTATTTTCCCTGTAACTACATGGAACAGGGGGGGAACAAGTTGGACTTAAACACAGAACAAGTTTATATTTGCACAGATTTTCCCTGTAACTACATGGAACAAGGGAGGAACAAGTTGGACTTAAACACAGAACATGTGTATATTTGCACAGTAATTAGAGAAAAATATTGCACTAGTTTTAATTTAATTGTTCGATGGCCAAATTAAGCCCTCTACATTTTTTTTGCTATAAAAACACCACAGTATACATCCACTGAAATACAAATGTTGTATCATGTATTTTTTGTGTGAACAGCTGGAAAGAGGTAAGCTTGTTTTAAGCTGCATTGAACCTTCATGGTATATCATGCAAAGTTATTTGATAGTGGTGTTGAGAAGTTGCTGGTGTGAAGTTGATAAAATTGACGAATAAGCTTTCATAAAGTAAGTAGACTCGTGAATTATAAATCATAGCAGAAACTCATTAACTAATTTCACTAAATGTCCAGTTTTGTTGTTCTGTAACTCCATCATGTCCATCCTTTAATAATAGAATGTGTACCCCATGGTAAAAAAATACCTATACGCCTATAATAAAATACCAATATAAAATTATAAAAAGTATATATCGTCTTTCTAAATCATTCCCAAACATAAGATTGTTGTTTAGGCCATACATACCACGTAATATTAGAATAGGTACCTCTTAGTTTCAAAATACTTACAGTATAAATTATTTGTAATTTTACAGGTTGTTACCCCTTTATTCCGCAAACGTCGCATATTATTCCCCTGGCCTATACCTACACGGAGGTACTGAATAGGTACACTATAATTACAAAAAAGTTACACTGTAACTTCAGTTTACTTACGCAGTTCTTTGCAGGTTGCATATCTGGTTGTTACCCCCTTATTACCCAAACGTAACACATTGTTCCCTTATACCT
>NW_015541031.1:73493-75430 GCF_001515605.1 Sinocyclocheilus anshuiensis | reverse complement strand
TATACGCCTATAATAAAATACCAATATAAAATTATAAAAAGTATATATCGTCTTTCTAAATCATTCCCAAACATAAGATTGTTGTTTAGGCCATACATACCACGTAATATTAGAATAGGTACCTCTTAGTTTCAAAATACTTACAGTATAAATTATTTGTAATTTTACAGGTTGTTACCCCTTTATTCCGCAAACGTCGCATATTATTCCCCTGGCCTATACCTACACGGAGGTACTGAATAGGTACACTATAATTACAGAAGCGTACACCATAAATTCAGTATACTTACGTAGTTCTTTGCGGGTTGTAATCTAAAGCGTTACCAAAAAAGGTTTCAAATTAAAAAAAATACTTTGCCCTCTCATTTTAGAACATCACTGCAAACAACTGTGATATTTGAATTGAAAATGAAAATGTGTTCAAAATATATCAAAGGATGCCCTGGGACACATCCTCAGTGATGTTCCTGAGGTCATTGGGTGTTTCGAGTCTTTAAACATCATACACCCTCACCCAGGTGACCCAACCAGCGTTGATCAGACCCTGACTGATTGGCCCACAGATCTTTATAAAAGAAGTGTTGATTTTAAATAAAGACATGGAACTCTTTCCTGCTAGAACACAATGAACTTGCATGAAACTTTTACTTTTGCTTTGCAGCATACATCACGACAGGGAAGAAAACCAAGAAAGAAAAATATATGCCCAGAGCACCTCCCAGTGGCCACCACATAAAATACAAGGAAAAAAACCTACACGAGACACTGCTCAATAATTTAACAGATTTTAACAAAAATAACAACAATAATAATAATAATAATAATAATAATAATAATCAGATTTTAACAAAAATAACAACAATAATAATAATAATAATAATAATAATAATAATAATATAGGCCTACACAAGTCCAACAGAAAAACATTCTGGTAAGAGTGCTTTCCAACAAGAAGCACTTTAGAAATAGTTTAAATTGCATTTATCAGGACTCGTGGGATCTTATAAAAATCCAAATTTTGGATATTTTATATCATTTGGAAATGAGTGTGTGAACCCGCAACCTCATGGCCATACGTATCATGCATATAACTAACTGGCGGTACACCTTCACTGGTCTTTGAAAGGGTCATTTATGTTATCATAATATATTTTCCATAGTGTCTTCATTTACTCCACAACCAGCAAGCCGCATCACATTATTGGTGTAAATCACTAACTTCTGTTACTGGATGAGCTACTCAATAAAAGCCCAACATGCGAAACATACAATCAACAGCTACTATGGTGTAGAAAAAACAGAGAAAGAGAGAAAGAGAACAGCCAGCAGCTGAGTTTCGGGGCTGAGGAGGTACAGTAGCTCTGAGTTTGTCTCAACAAAGTCGGACCAACAAGATCTAAAAGCTGCTCAATTTGCTGCCATGGCAGGCAATTTTTTTTAGAATGACATGGTAGCCAGGAGACTAATGTTTCTAAATGGCTCTGTGGACGGCGCCGCCTTTGATTTAGCACAACCATTCGCTGTATCGCTGCCACAGTTTGATCAAACTCCCAACCACAATCATTCCCTTTAAATACTCCTAAGCCTTTACTGCCTGATGGTTGGCCAGCTGCTGTACCTTTGGATAAAATAATAAAAAAGCTAACAACTATCAGTCTTAGATTTATTCTTTGCATGAAAACAATTCAGTTAGTCTAATTGAACACTGGGAGTATTTCCTTACAAGAAACATCTGAGAAGGAGACTGTCAGCTGTGAGTTGCTCAGGCTGACACACTTCATTTCTCTCTCATAGCATGTAGGAAACCTAATGAGTAGACATCACTTCCTGTTTGTTGCTCCCGTGTGTTTTGAGTTTGAGCTCCGTGAAGTTAATTCTTTATTGTCTATTTTTGATCTTAAAATCAATTTTATACACCATAATTTTCGTTTCTATAA
>NW_015541031.1:72565-72978 GCF_001515605.1 Sinocyclocheilus anshuiensis | reverse complement strand
CCGGCCCCGGGCGACGACCTCTCCCCCTCCGCCGCCTCCGGTCTTCGAGATCTCCACCCGGAACCGCTTCGCTCGCCTCCGCGAGACGGAATGCGATGCTGTGATCATAGGAGACTCTATCGTCCGGCACGTCCGTGCTACGTTAGGTGAAGGTAAAGTGCACACTCACTGTTTCCCTGGTGCTCGTGTTTTATTTCCTATATGGGTTTATGTATAGCTATGCTTCATTTTTTAAAGATTAACTGTTTTTTTTTCCAAGGCATTGTTAGATTCCAATGTTTACTGTCATATATATGTAAAGATTTGATTCCAAAAACAGTATCATAGGATAGCTGATAAAATATTTCTTGTTATGATTTTAAATATGTATTTAACCTCAGAATGATCTCAAAGTAAGTCTGATTTTGTGGTGA
>NW_015541031.1:70342-72541 GCF_001515605.1 Sinocyclocheilus anshuiensis | reverse complement strand
AATCATAAAAAATATAAAGTGTCAGACTTACTTCTGGAGGTGCAGCTGGATCACGAACAATGGGTACTGATCTATGCTTGAGTTTTAACTTTTTAACAAAACCTGCCTTGAACTGTCCCTTGTTCAGAAAGCAGTCTGGAGTAAAATTATTTGCGCAGACATAAACGAAGTTAGGTGTATTTAGTGGCACATTACCATTAAAAACAAAACTAATGCACTGCGTCTGATGATGGGAGAAAATTAAGATTCTTATGTTCTTCTAAATCACAAAATTACAAAACACCTGCATTGCTCACAAGACATTGTCGCTACAGCTGCTGGCCAATCACAATGCTCTATAGATGGAGCGATTAAGTATTTTGCTCCGCCTATATAAAGATCGCATCACCCCAACTTCTTCCTCGTCGGCTTTTCCCACGTTTTCGTGCCCCCTCAGATTTATGAGCCAAGTGGATTTTAAATGAAGCTTCCAAAAGACAAAAAATTGCTGAATAACACTGGTGTGATTAGATCGTTTAGTGCAGCACTGCATCAGCTGCTATTCAAATCTGCGTTCGCGATTTGGCTGGCACTGAGCCAGAGACAGAAGCGTTTGTACAGCGCTGCATTATAACTAGGGATGCACCGATACCAGCCCGATACTGGTCTCCTGTACTCTTACTCGTACTCGTTAAAATGCCCCAATACCAAACGCCGATACCACACAGCATGTGATGTCGGTGTTTCTTTGTTTGAATATGTAGGCATTCAAACAAAGAAACACCGACAACAGACAGCAGAAAGGAGTTAAGGATGTCTACTACGAAGTATATGTATGCAATGAATATAATGTTAAACATTCAGTATTAACGCCTGTATAGCTGATGTGCGCGAGCTGATAAGCAGAGCACGCTGAGTGGATTGAGCGCGCGGCGGCGCAGATGCGCGAGCTTGTCGAGTGAATATACCTTTCTCACAGACATCACTGGAAAGTTTGTAGTTCGGTCGGATATGTCATAAACAAGTAAAACAATGCACAAGTTACTTAACGGTAGGGAGAGAGCGAGAGAGACCGAGAGAGAGAGAGCGCGCACGCCTGAACAATATGACATCATACTGCTCAGAAAATCAAAACGGCTTGATAATTGAGACTGTTTAGGATTTTGGGGGATTAAAAAAGGAGTGAATGGATTTTTATCATTGTAAGGTGGTTGTGTCTACACTGCTAAGATACATTTATATGCAAACACCATGTTAAATTGAATTTGCATCCAATGTCTACTTGAAATATAATATTAATTCAATTGATGAAGGAAAGTCTGACAGTAATCAGTGTTGAGTACTACAGTAAAGTTTACCCTGCCTGCTTTACATGTTACATTAAAATTATATTCGCCGATGGAGAGGAAAAGTTAAATACTATAGCATTTTATTTTATGAAAATGAGATAAAGAATGTTTAACACTGAAAGAAAAGTGATCTCGTGTTCATAGAACATAAGACATGCCAGGCTAATTATAGGTTGATTATTGTCCAGCAGTGTATTTGATTTATTATAGCAAATTCAAAGTAAGAGATAAGAAAAGAATTCCTTGTAAAAAAATAAAAATAATAATACATACATACATAAAATTATTGTATTTGACATTTCTGTCACTTCTGAAATGATGGCTACGCCCCTGGTGTGGCAAAATGTTAGCCTATACATAATACTTTTAAAGCTCTTTTTTAAATTCTTAGCTTACATAAATTTCTATATATGCCATGTCATGCCATAGCATCCTTAAACTAGCATCTAACAATGGACAAAAGTGTTTTTTGTTCTCTAACATATGGTTCTCTAACCATAAAGCCTGCTGTGTAATTTGTCCCCTGACTAAGCATTTAAAGAATTTAGGGGAAGCATTTAAATAATCCTGTGAATGCACTTAAAGAATGCAGAATCGAATCGTTAATCGAATAGAATCGAATTTAATTGTGAATCTAATCAAATTAATTCGTTCTGAATTTGCAAAAATCGTTCTTGAATCGAATTTAAAACCTATGAATCGTGAATCGAATCGAATCGATTCACTGTCTACCCAAAGATTCACAGCCCTAGTATTTGGTGTAATGCAATGTGTTTATGCGGTTTAAGGTTAAAAAAACACATTATTTTCCACATACTGTACATTATTGTTTCTCCTCTATGCCCCGCCTTTCTGAAACGTGTCGATTTTT
>NW_015541031.1:65179-70218 GCF_001515605.1 Sinocyclocheilus anshuiensis | reverse complement strand
CCTGTGTCCCGGAGCGACGAGACAAAAACATTAAAACCCATTATAAATGAGGCATTAGTTGCATCCAGTGGGGACATAATTACTGATTATAATGACTTATACTGTCTATTTACGCGTTGCGTTGCGTAACGTGCCGCGTAAACATAAAACCATGTCTGCATTTGTGTTCAGAGAAACGACAAACAACAAGCGCTACTCTACAGTGCTTAAAACTCACGTTTGAACCGTCAGTGGCAAATTCTTTAAATATAAAAATGTGGGTTAAAGGGTTAGTTCACACAAAAATGAAAATTCTGTTATTACTCACCCTCGTGTTCCAAACCCGTAAGACCTTAGTTCATCTTCGGAACACAATTTAAGATATTTTTGATGAATTCTGAGAGCTCTCTGACCCTCCCATAGACAGCAAGAGTCCTTACACGATCAAGGTCAAGAAACGTTGCAAGGAGATCGGTAAAATAGTCCATGTGACATCAGGGGTTCAACCGTAATTTTACGAAGCTATGAGAATACTTTTTGTGTGCAAAAGAAAAAAAAAGACTTTATTCAACAATTCGTCTCCTCCACGTCACCGTTGCATCATTTTGGAGAGTATCCACTGAACGCAAACAGCGTATGATGTTCTGTGTCAGCCGCACCACACGGATATGTTGTTTTCGTTCAAATCAAAGCACAAACAACGTAGAAAACGTGGATTATTTTACAGATCTCCTTGCCACGTTTCTGGACGTTGATCGTGTAGGACCCTTGCTGTCTATGGGAGGGTCAGAGAGCTGTCAGATTCCATCAAAAATATCTTAATTTGTGTTCCGAAGATGAACAGAGGTCTTATGGGTTTAGAACGCATGAGTGTGAGTAATTAATGACAGAATTTTTATTTTTGGGTGAACTAACCCTTTAATAGTCTCTTACTGGCCTGCTTAGACATGCTCTCCATAAAACAAACAAAACAAGCCCTTGCAAATTAATAATTATTATTTAAAAGATGCATATTATACAGACACTTCATTTTTAATGGTGTTTTATTATTTTGATTGCATTTAATATATTATACTTTCAAGAAAGCATTTGCATTGGATTTGTAAAAGTTTTAGTTTTAGCCAGAATTTTTGTTGCATTTACACAGTTTTGACCAGCAGGTGTCACCAGCGTGTTGTGTTTCGAATACTTCGAAACAGTGAATCATTTTGCGAAGCAATTGGTTCAGTTGCAACAGGAGGTTACACACTGCACGATAAACGCAACATCTGAGATCAGATCAGAGACTGGAAAAATGGTAGCCTGCAAGAAGTGGTCTGTTTTTCTTTTTCGCCCTTTCACTGCAAATCAGCACACAGATTATGCAGGAGGAAATGGTTGGGGAGACGCGGGGAGCAAGGATTGTGCGTTTTGCAAAGAGAGTTGGAGGTAAATGAATAATTTTGCAATGTGCTGTTGCTGATGCGGCTGGTCAAGCAAGTGTTTCTGCTTTGTTTCTGTTTGATGCAATTGTAAAGCTTATGTTTACGCTGAATTATTCTGATTTAACTATATCCAAGACATTTTTTTCTGATAAAAAGCTATAAGCTCTATGAAACTATAATATTGTGCTCACCATACAAATAGATAAACGATGAGGTTGGATTCAGGAAGCTTCTGCGGATGACAGCAGAGGAGTTTAACATCCTGCTGGGGAAGCTTGGACCTCTCATAACCAAGCAGCACACACAAATGAGACGGGCGATATCCCCAAAAGAGCGCCTAGCTGTGACCATGCGGGTTTTGGCAACAGGTGGGTCTGGCAGAGCAATAATTGATTCAACAAGTCTTAATTTTAAGTGTGTATTGCTGTGTATTTTATAGTTACTTACTTTATTTCTTGTGCAGGCGAAACATTCAGTTCCCTCAGTCCCCAGTACAGGGTTGGGGTAAGCACTATTTCTAACATAGTTTTGGAGACCTGTGCTGCTCTCCACCGTGTCATGAAAAAATACTTCCTCAAGGTACTCGCTCATTCCCAACATTTACTCTAATGTACTAAATGTGTCCTTTAAGTACAGCATTTGTGAAATTAACTTTTAGTAAAATTAGCTTAAAAGTAAACATCTGTGTCAGTAAAATGCAGCATACACATGAGTGCATCAGTTATTTGTGACGATGTCTGTGAAATCCAGTTTACAGTGTTAATCTTAATATGAGGTTAGGAGCGTCAAAGTTTTGTTTTAATCAATAATTTTATAATGATTTCAATCTTTTACATAGCCTTGCTCAATATTCAAGATATCAAGGTTATATTTTTAAAGAATGTTCTGCAGGATTATTTACGTACAAAACAGTCACTAATAATATGACTTTATCTGGGTTTTCACAGGCAGGGACACATATTACTCATAACTGAAAAGTAATTTTAATAAAAGTATAATTTCAATAAACGTATCCATATCTAATAATACATATCTCACTCACACTGTGATAATCAATAAAGCTATAACTTGCCAGAGTTTTTGTATTTTTAAGGTCACTCCTTTTTGTATTTTAATGTTTATTCTGTAAAGCCTTAAGTAATGAATCCATATTAACAGTGCTTCAAAAAAAAAATTTATTTTTATTCTGGGTGACAAATAAAAATCTATTCTTCTGTTCTTTTGCTGGACACTCACAGCAGAGGCAGAATGGAAGAAAATAGCGCATGACTTTCAGTCTAAATGGCAATTCCCACATTGCTTAGGTGCACTTGATGGTAAACACATCAGTATACAGTCTCCTGCAGAAAGTGGCAGTCTTTACCATAATTACAAGTCCAGCTTCTCTGTAATAATGATGGCTGCTGTGGATGCCAATGACAAGTTCCTCTACGCCAGGGTGGGTACCCAAGGAACCTGTAAGAATCAAGGGATGGGGTCTTTCTGGATCATCGAAGGGAAGGCAGTGCATCTGTTGTGGCAAAATGCAATGAAACCTTGTTCCCTGAGAAGGGAACAAGACACTGCGTCCTCTAGAGGTCGCTATGGGGAACGCCATCAGCGTGACCGGTGCCTGAAGCATACATCTAAAAACGACAATAACATTGGCCGACGACAGCCTATAACATCATTACCCTGCGCGATCACAGTATAAAAGGGCGCCGGGATAACACGTCATCTGCTTCTTCGTCTGAAGCCTGCAGGTTGGCTACCACCGATTCTGAATAAACCTGCTCAAAGAACTGACTCGACAGATCTTAGGTAGCAACACCCTGCTCAGAAATGTATCAACAGAGATACATTAGTTGAGTGGAGCCCAAGGCGAGAACCGGGGCCTAAGCCAACTCAGAGAAAGGGAACGAGGCTAACAGCGCGTAACCCTTACCATACAGGATTTTAAAAAGTGCACAGAGTGCTTAGCGTGTGGACTTACAATAGCATGGATTTAGAAAGATTCCGAAGCATCTGCTCACAGATGCCGAGAAGTCCTCAGCCACTCAATCAGGAGCGGCAGGCTCAAAGACAACCCTCTGAGGTGAGGGGAGCACTGCCTGGCTTGACCCGAATAGAGGCAGCTTATCAGGGAACCAGCAAGCGGCCCAACTATCTGATGTCACTGCCACGGAGCTCAAGAGCGAAGGGTTCAACCCCTAGCGAAGAGAGAGAGAGGAACCCAGCTCAACTGAAGCGACCAAAGCCCAGGGTAGAGGACCTAACTCTCGAGTCGAGAGAAGGACTCACCCAGTCTGCCCAGGACCAGGGACCCTCCCGCAGTGAGAGCACAGCCATATCCGGGGCAGATAGATTGCAAATGGGACATCAGAAATGGGATCCTGCTAAAAGGGGATCACAAATTTCTAAGAGAACAACAGGGTCCCAACATAAAGGCAACTGACCAAGGAGGCGACAGAGACGGGCCTAACATGTTGCAAATGGGGTCCATCGGGAGCAGTGCTCTCGGCTCTCAAGCTGAGGCAGGCCCTTACAGCACATACTGGGAGCGACTCATAGCTAACCCTCACAGAGAGGGGAGCACTTCTCAGCTCGACCAGAAGGGGGAGCTAGATTAGAAGGGGTAACCCAGCAGGGTCCAATAAGAGACAGTCCCCTGGTGTAGCTGGACACAGTCTCATGCTCTCTATCTCGACAGAGAGCATGGGTATCGTATAACCAGACCCGATAGAATATGAAGAAATAGCGGGACCCAATAACCATTTATGCATATAGAGCTTACTGCTCCTCAGAGCAGAAGCACAAAAGAGGGCTTTCCACAGAAACACAAATCCCTCTTACCTCAGGGAGCTCTAGCTCAGAGAACGTGCATGAAGGTCAAGGAACGATTCAAATCTCGGGAGACACCTCAGTGTGAGAAATGTCGCGAAACATGTACTCAGAAGAGTACTAGCCCACGAGTAGGACCTGCAGGTCCTGAGGTTGCAGTGTTATACTGGGGACCTGATGCTGAGAGTCTTCCTCAGAAGCCCAGGCTGCGTGTCCAAGCTGAAGATGAGGACTATCACCAGCCTGGAACCAGAACTGATTAGTGAAACCATCACTGTAATCGGTCAACAGCAGGAGGTCCTGACTTGGCAGGTGGATCAAACCTTGTAGTCAGAAAAACAGAACAGGTCCGAGTAGCATCGAATACACAAGAACTAGCAGTAGAGTAGATAAAAATGGATCGTACTCGCCACATGACTCAGGCTCATGGATATTGGCTGGAGGCAAAGTTCGAAGCCTGGACCTTCGTGGAATGAAGGCTTTAAAGGCAGCCGAGCGCATCTTGGCCTCCTTAAAGGGATACTCCACCCCAAAATGAACATTTTGTCATTAAGCACTTAACCCCATGTCGTTCCAAACCCGTAAAAGCTTCGTTCGTCTTCGGAACACAATTTAAGATATTTTGGATGAAAACCGGGAGGCTTGTGACTGTCCCATAGACTGCCAAGTAAATTACACTGTCAAGGTCCAGAAAAGTATGAAAAGCATCATCAGAATAGTCCATCTGCCATCAGTGGTTCAACCGTAACGTTATGAAGCGACGAGAATACTTTTTGTACGCAAAGAAAACAAAAATAACGACTTTATTCAACAATT
>NW_015541031.1:63534-65027 GCF_001515605.1 Sinocyclocheilus anshuiensis | reverse complement strand
GCTCTCTGACCCTCCCATAGACAGCAATGCAATTACCACGATCAAGGTCCAGAAACGTAGCAAGGAGATTGGTAAAATAATCCATGTGACATCAGCGGTTCAACCATAATATTACGAAGCTACGAGAATACTTTTTGTACGCAAAGAAAACAAAAATAACGACTTTATTCAACAATTCGTCTCCTCTGTGTCTCTCTGCATGACCGTAGTGCCATTTTGGAGAATATGAGCTGAACGCAAGCAGCGTACGCTCTTCTGTGTCAGCTGTGCCACACGGATGTGCTGTTTTCTTTCAAATCAAAGCGTAAATACATGCAGAAAACGTATCCTTGTGGCGTGGCTGACACAGAAGAGCGTACGCTGCCTGCGTTCAGCTCATACTCTCCAAAATGGCGCTAGGGCGCTACATGGGGGTGATTAATGACAAAATTTTCATTTTGGGGTGGAGTAACTGGCGAAGTCCGAAGCTTGGACCCTTGTGGAATGAAGGATTTAAAGGCAGCCGAGCACGTCTTGGCCTCCTGAAAACCTCACGACCACCGTCTCGACGGAAGTGCCGAAAAGCTCAGAAGGGGAAACCGGCGCATCAAGAAGAAAGCCCTTCTCTTTCGACCCGATACCCACCAGACTCACCTATAGATGTCTCTCCGTAACCACCATGGCTGCCATGGATCTGCCAATGGCAGTGGGGGCCTGCTTAGTGGCACGGAGAGCAAGAACCGTGGTGCGACGCAACTCAGCCACCTCATCAGGGGATAGACCCTGCCTTTATCCAGGTCTTTCAGCAGATCATCCTGAAAAGCCTGAAGCACCACATGGTGTGCAACGAGACTGCAGCCTGACCTGCTGCCACGTATGCCCTGCCATTCAAACCAGATGTATCCTGAAGGGGTTTGGATGGCAGGGAGGGAGCCTTAAGAGAAAATGTCTCCCCCATAGAGAGATAGCAGGCCAGCGTCTCTTCAACAGGGGGCATTTTTCATAACCATTCTCACGCATCCCCTCGATGTTGGCATAACTAGTATGCTGGAATCTGTGGATGCAGGACGAGAATGGAATTTTCCAAACCTCCTCGATCTCCAAATGAAGATCGGGAAGGAATGGAAGGCTCTTTTTTTTTTTACTCAAGCCGGAGTGCAGTATAATGTGGTTATCTGAGAAGGACATGATATAAACCATCTGTCCAATAACTGCAGACAGATCCACACTATACATTTCCTATATAAACAAAAGGAAATTACTGATAGGGAGAAATTTCCCATCAGGTCCTTTCCATGATCTCACCGCGACCGCAAAGCGCAGCATGCATTCAGCTCACGAGGGAGCTAAACACGCTCCGCCCAACCTCTAGATTACCTCGGAAATCAAGCGAGAATGAAAACCGCTGCCGCGAATGCGTCGCTATTCCCGCGAGAGGTGAACGCACTCATGCAAGCACTATCTACAAACTCGGGTAAATGGTGCAGTACTCACATCCCCCTCAGTAGTCCCGC
>NW_015541031.1:48318-60817 GCF_001515605.1 Sinocyclocheilus anshuiensis | reverse complement strand
GTATAATGTGGTTATCTGAGAAGGACATTATATAAATCATCTGTCCAACAACTGTAGACAGATCCACACTATACACTTCCTATATAAACAAAAGGAAATTACTGATAGGGAGAAATTTCCCATCAGGTCCTTTCCATGATCTCACCGCGACCGCAAAGCGCAGCATGCATTCAGCTCACGAGGGAGCTAAACACGCTCCGCCCAACCTCTAGATTACCTCGGAAATCAAGCGAGAATGAAAACCGCTGCCGCGAATGCGTCGCTATTCCCGCGAGAGGTGAACGCACTCATGCAAGCACTATCTACAAACTCGGGTAAATGGTGCAGTACTCACATCCCCCTCAGTAGTCCCGCGAATGCATCACGATGAGCACAAGCCATGAGCCTCGTGAGACGAGCACGTTCAATTCATGCTTATCCCTCACAAGAAATTAGCAATGAATGCAAAGCGCATCCAACTCCCTCGAGAGCTGAACGCGCTTGCTCTTCACCACACACATACACACAGCACGCGAGCTGTGTGAAACTGCAGGTATCAGAGCAAAGCCTCTGGCGAGAGAACATGCACTCCTAGTCGTGTTTAGCTTAACGCTAACATAAACAAACGGTCAGTGAAGATGAAGAAGAGGATGACGTGTTATCCCAGCGCCCTTTTATACTGTGATCGCGCAGGGTAATGACGTCATAGGCTGTCACCGGCCAATGTTATTGTCATTTTTAGATGTATGCTTCAGACACCGGTCATGCTGAAGGCGTTCCCCATAGCGACCTCTAGAGGACACAGTTCGAAGTTCCCTTGAAAGGGAACTCTGTGGTTTATTATGATATTTCATACTGCACCACATTGTAATTTTTTTTAATTTATTTTATTTTTTAAGAAAAGTGCCTTTCTTAAAAAGCACAGTTCTTCTATTATTGATCTATTATTGAATGCTATGTATATACTGTATCTTCAGACCATACAACTTGAGTGTACTTTGAAACTTTGAAATCATTGTTTCAAATAGCAAGTCAAACTCAGACCTTTTTTTTTTTACTTTGTCAAACATTTGATAATGTGCATACCATAAACGTACTATGGTTTCCAATAAAGACCTGAAAGAATGACTTAAGAAATTACAATTATTTTAACACTGCAACAGTAACATTACTTTTCTAACAGTAAAATAAAACTGTTCACACAAAGCAGCAGCGGAGTAACACTTTTACTATTAAGGGAAAAGTAAAACAATCGGAATAAAAACAAGTAAATCAAAATTACAGATTTTTTTAGAAACTTTCCCTGACATCATAGGGTGGCAATGTTTGCAAAAAGCCTTGAGGTCGAGAACCCTGAGGTGGCATATGTTGTGGGGAGGACTGTACCGGTGGTAAAGGTGGAACAATGGGATGGAATGTGAATGTGTGCTGATGGTGAATGTGAGGAAGACAATCTATTTCTTTCAGCATCTTGAGCATCATATATCATGTTCATAATGTTCCTTTTCAGTCTGGTTACAATAGCTGCATCTTGTAGTGGCCTTAATTCAGACGCTACCTGGTTTCCAGAAGTAGTGAATGCAACAGGTGAAGGGGTGGGCCTCAACTTTTGCTGCCATTTACTTAAAAACAGCTAGCTTCTGTTGCTCAACATCAGGTACTGATCTGGCTCTGCACTTTATTCCCCTTGTGCTTGACTCCACTGCATTTGTGCTGGCAGTTGATGGGAACATTCAACAGGGGAGGAGGTATGTGATGTAGGTGTTGGTGTACTAGGTGTAGACAGTGGTGTCTGCAAGTCATTGAGCGATTCTGTACTATCATCAAGATCACCGTCATCCTGGTCTTCTGAGTTATCCTGGGGCCGTTCTTCGTACGTCGCTAACTCAGGTAGTTGGGTTTGATTGTTGATGATTTGGCATGATCTTGGATTATTTGTTTCTTCGAAGCTCATCCTGGACTTGCTGTCATAGTAACAGGTCCGTAAGCTTAAACCTGCTCGGGAGCAGCTTATTTCATGTAAACAGCATTAGATTGCATCGTTTTAAGTGGAATTGATATTTAAAATCTATCCCAGCCACTGCTACTTTATTACAAAAGTACCCTACTAATCCGGGGACAATCATTTAAAATAATAATAATTTAAAAATTAATTTGAAAATAACATTATAATGTTGTGTAATCTATAATACTACACACACAGCCAGGTTTACTCATTGAAAGATTTATTTGTCATAAAATAATTACTTCATAATTGTATTAGAGTCTTATACACATGCTGTACAGTTAATGTAGAGTCGTGCATTAATTTGAGTTCTGACAGCTATTATGGGAGTGGCTTGATGGAGCGCAGGAGATGCAGATAACTTGATCTTGACCCTTAAGAAACTTTAATTACTTCTTTCACATAACAAATCTGCTTCAAAGATAAAATTACATTAATTGATAATTACAACATTGAACTAAAAATGTAAAGCCTGTACAAATACTAGAAATCGTGAATATAAATAACTGGGAATCATGTAAAAAAATAAAATACATAAAATAAAAACAGTGCACATTTAATTGATCTTTTATAACATTTATGTAGTTTTCTTCACTTGGCTGTTTCCTTATAAAGGTCCAGAAATTTGTCAAGTTTTTCGTCAGGTGTCTTTTTTAATTAGATGATGTCATTACGTTGCTGTCTTGCCGCCAGCCAATCGCTGCATTGCTGATCGTGGTTTTGATACGTCTGCCCTTTACGGGGGACACGAGAACTCGCAGTAATCTTAGACAACTTAATCCAGATATTTTAATCAGAGCTGCAAATTCGTTTGAAGAACCAAATTAGCCAGAGATCAGGTATCACGATCAGAAGATCTGGCATCTTTCAAATCATCTCATATGTAATAAGCGAGGTACGAGGCCCCTGAGACGCAGATCACATTCACAACTGATCTAGGCACCGGCGCTGAGCAGAGGCATGTGGGTGGATCTTTTTCTTTCATTCACACACATATATGGAAACATATTTCTTATATCTAACAATCATTTACAATATACATGTTTCATATATTAATATATAGCTAGCACACCTGCTCATATTAAAGCACTTAGTGAACAGACTGTCTGTCGGGTAGAAGTTGCTGAGAGGCCAGGAAGGAGCTAGGAAGGCTCAGTTCAACAAGGTAATTTCCAGGTGCAACTTGTTTATTGCGAGATGCCACCAACCAGTGCAAATTAAGTGTGAAAATTCAAGGAAATAAATAAATAAACAAAATAACAAAAACAACAAACAAACACTGAAACTACAAAACACACACACAAAATGCTGTAAGCAGCCAAACATACAATAATCAAATCACTTGCAGGGGCACTTCTTTCAATCAATGAACATATCTCACATCAGACATGCACTTCAAGTCCAACAGTTGCAGCTTTCTGCCCCTCTAACTACAAACACACTGATTAAATAGGCAATTTTCCCACCACACATTATTAGAATGAACCATTCCCATGGGTTAGCATATATCGTCACATACATCTCACAGAACACATTTCTTCCAAACAGAAATACAAACAAGAAATACACATAACCCAAACAGAAATACTAAAGAGAAACACTTCTTATACACAACATAATCACACTGTAACAGACTCAGACATACAACCGATGTGTTATCTCAGCTCCTAGCACCCCACCCTAGCACAAACTAGAGCTGACAGGTAAGAATGGACTACACATTCACCATAACTACCTTTCAAAAATAAATTACACAATAAAGTACTTTGAAACACACATTGTCTTTGTTGCTTTAGTTCATTGATTAGTATCCATTCCGCTGACCCGTTGAATGATGTTTATAATGTTCACAGTCTTTGGGGCATAATACATACACATTTCATCTATACATACTTTTAAATAATTACATCTTTACAGCCACAACACAACATAGCCAGACATTAAACTGTCATCATCCCGACCGTCATCACACTATCACTGTGCTGAAAAGTGCACAGCTATTACTTTTAAAATAAAGTAACATGTAGTCTTAATGGTGTTTGGCCAGTCGTCATCCTCACCACAGGCTCTTCAGCACAAGCATAACCCCAAAAACTCAGACATACCAGAAATCCTTTTTAATTTCATAATAGTACAACATTAAACACTAACATGTCTCCCCCTATAATAATACTGAGCCAAAACACATGATATAACAATTAATTTCTAAATTGTTTTACTCTCTTTTAACAGTCAGAAGCAAAGCATGCTGGGAATGAGAAATCGGCTTTAACTCATTCAGTAAATGTGTGTGTGTATATGTGTGTACAAACATTTATGTGGGAACATATATGTGCAATATATACTCAAATAAAGGATCAAACGTTATGAATACTTGATTTATTTTTGTCTTCATTTCTAAATATATTTGTATGTATCAATATATAGCCATACATTGTCAGTGCATATATTGCTGTATATTGAAAAATATAAGCACTAGTTTCCAGTATATGAAAATGTATCATGTAATATATCGCATTATATTTTGCAGTACATTCCCATATATTTTTTGTTCCGTAGGGGAAGAGTTTTACGGAGCCCCTAAAGGGACCTTTGCAAAAATAAAAATACACAGATTTTCTCATGCTCACGTGTTACAGTTTCCGGTTGCGTCACTCTCTGCCGTCTTACAATGAAGAAAACAAAGGCATGGATGCGCACTAATTAATTGAGATCTAGTTTAAACTTGGCCTTCAATACAAAGACATTGGGCTTCATTTACGAAACGAACGTACGACAGAAAATTGGGCGTACAGTCGTTTCAACGCAAAACTTAAAATTTATCAATATGGACGTGAGCGGTGGCTACGATCAAATCTCACATCACGAAGCTCATTAGTCGATCATTAACCAGTAAGATTAGAATGTCTTTTTTGGGGGGGGGTTTATACAGGGCGTTAGCTTTTTAATGCGCAAATAGCAGCGTAAACAACAGACCATGCGGATTAAATCGTCGCATCATGCAGCGCTTCTGTGAAAGGAAAAAAACAGAAATTAAGTCTATAAAGAAATAAAATAAATATCAATCAAAAATCACACAAAATATATAATAGGCTATAATATAATTAACAGATTAACAAAAGGGAAAAAAAAACACTGTGCAACAAGTATAGGCTATGCTCATTTTTGTGTCACTCAATGCATTTTATTTATTTTCTTTATATCTTTATTTGATTTAATCCATCTGATCGCACAGGCGCCTCACACACACACAAACAACATTAGTTCTAGCGTTGCCTGACATTTCAGCCATTCATCATCAAACTAAAATGCAGTCAACCAAACATAGAAGTTACACTGTTTATTTTAAAAGGTCCGCTGTAAAATCAGCGTGCAGTGCCCAAACAAAAATTTTTTGCGCATGTGAAGGATTTTACACGGCTATTAGAACATGACTGAAGTATAAAGCCATGTTTAGGCTACATAATGAATAATAGTTATGCAAACAAATGTTACAAATATGGCAAAAATGGAAACATTTGGATTCTTGTGGTATGAGACGGGCTCGTGAGCCCAGTGCCATTTCAGTTTTGCTTGACATATATATGCTGTTTATAATGAATGCCACTATAGCCTAATTTGTGTTTTATTTTATAGTTTAATATATAATTTTATAACTACTTATTTTTCATTCTTGTTCTGTTCTGAATACCGTTAAATTTAAAATATTTGTTGTAGAGTCAGGGGAACTAAATAGGCTGTTTATATTTACCAGTAGGCTATTTTAATATACATATAAATTACATAAATTAATGTGGCCTAATTGTTTGCAATTACAAGGTTAACAGGTGTTTTTGGAGTAAGATAAATTTCTCTTTCATTAGATTACTTCCTCTTTTTGGCCGGGTTTCGTTTCTCTGTGTCATAAACTCTAGAGGCGAGGCTTCTAAACCGGGGAGTGATATTCAAATGACGATTGTTTTTTGCCGCCACATTTATCAACGTGCGATCATTCGTATGATGAGATTGGCGGCATACAAATGTTTCATGAATCACACGTGAACTCGTAAGTTGATTTGTGCACACGGATCTGCGCTCGTTTCTACGTTAGATTGATAAATGAGGCCCATTGTTTCTGTTCTTGCATTCACACAGATATGTCATCACCAAGCGACATTTAAAACGCATTTTGAGTTTCGACGAAAAGAATACTCAAGTATCGAAGACGCTGTCGTATTCATTCAGCATCAACTCCAAACATCAGGCCAGCTCCATGGATACAGGTGGATGCATGCAAAGTGTAAAGAAAATGGATGGCATATTAGAAAAGAACATGTTCGCTTAATTTTGATCTTGCTGGATCCTGCTGGAGTAGAATGCAGGAAAGCCCGACTTCTCCATCGGCATAACTATTTCGCAAAAGGACCAAATTACATCTGGCACTTTGATTCTTATGACAAACCGAAGCCATATGGTATCTGCATAAACGGCTGTATTGACGACTTTTCAAGGAAGATCATTTGGCTGAATGCGTACACAACAAGCAGTGACCCGAAGGTCATCAGAGGATACTACATGGAAACAGTGGAGAGTTTAGGTGGCTGTCCTAGAATCATAAGAGGCGATTGTGGAACAGAGAATGGACACGTGAGAGACTTCCAGCATTTCATCAGACACAACATTCTGCAGGATTCCAATACTGACAGCTACATAGAAGATGCAAGCACAGCCAATCAGCGAAAAGAGAGTTGGTGGGGATTCCTCAGGAAAGAATGCATGGAATTTTTCATCTCTTTGTTCGCTGACCTGAAGGATTTTTGGATAAAAATCTCATCTGTTTCTGTTTTTTAGGAATCATCCAGGTGAGTGGAGAAGGCCTGTAGGCCTATTTTTGTCTTAACAAAAGTTAACGATGTAGTGCATAGCATAATTTAGCTACTTCGTTTCCCAAAAGCATAGTGAATCCATGTTATTATCCATAATAACATCATAACGGCCCGCTTACCCGTTTCATTTTAGTTTTGTTTGAATTTGTGAAATAATTCATAGTGTATCGTAGTAAAAAAAAAGTACCACATATCCCCCAAAACACAGCTTAAACTTATAGATAAGTAAATAATTGTCTAATAAAAATTCACAGTAATTAAAACATTGGCCTGGGTATGAATAATTCTGGGTTTATATGAATAAGTTTTGGATAGTTCATCCAAAACTGAAAATTCTCTCATCCTTTACTTGCCCTCATGTTGTTCCAAACCTGGATGAGCTCCTTACAAGAATGCTGGTAACCAGCTGACGGTAGCCATCGACTTATGTTAAGAAAATAAATTATATGGAAGTCAGTGGCTATGTCAAGTGTTTGGTTACAGCATTCTTCACAATATCTTCTTTTGTGTTCAAAAGAAGAAAGGAAATTTTTGGATGAACTATCCCTTTAATTCCAAGACACATTTCTAAACATTGCTTTTGCCATTAATTGTAATAATCCATTGAGATTTTTGTATGCAGAAGAAATCTGACAACAGCCAGTGCTGCACACAGAGATCTGATCTCACCATCATCTATATGCGATTACATGAAGAAACGGAGACAGACTAAACCCAGAAGAACTGTGGCAACGTCTCCAAGATGCTTCAAGAAACCTTTGTGCCATTTGTGCCACTTTCTTGTTTGTAGCTTTCTTTGAGTCATATGCTTCAAGTAGCTATGCTTTGTCTGGTTAGATTCAGAACGGCACTTGGCATAATGGTCTGGAAGCAGTCAATTATAAATTTGGGCTCTTGAAGGAGGACTTTGTGAGCCATTGTCAAAATAGCAGAACGGAGGTTTTATTTTGGAGGCAAGCAGTGCTGGACTGGTAATCTGGCATACCAGTCCAGCATTTTCCCGGTGGGCCGACGCACTTTTGGGCCGGTACAATTATTATTATTTTTTTCCGCCAAGGACTGGCCCATCATGCAGGGACAGCGGCCCATCACAAAGCATTATATAGACAGAGTGATAAGGGATCTTGCTCTGCCTATGTAAATATTGCTTCACCTCTCTTCCACCTTCCTCTCAGTCTCTCAAAATGGACAGACCAAAGCGAAACGGTGGTGCTGAAAAGTTTAGTGAAAAGTAGCTTAAAAATGTGGAGGCAGATGAAGCAAAATGTGCCTCGTCGTCGGCAGTTCCGAAATGTACACAGCAGCATTATCAAGACCAGGCTTGCTCTGCTGTGAGTGATGCGGGCCAAAGGGACAGGCAGGAGGAGGAGAGGAGTTTAATCGGTAAGGAGCTTGGTAATAGGGGCTCGCATGAAGGGGAAACGGAGGAATCTAACCTGTTCTATAATGCATGTGCACGCCATGAGTGTACTTAAACACTTTTTAATAAAACGAAAATTCATCTCTTGCGCTTTTTTGGCCAAGTCAAGTGTGTTCACAGAGGTTTCCATGGGCCAATGCGAAAAAACCTTGATTTAAATATGACCTAACGTTTTATTCTTATCCAATTCAATTCAATTCAATTCAATTCAAGTTTATTTGTATAGTGCTTTTCACGATACAAATAGTTGCAAAGCAACTTTACAGAAAATTAAGTTTCTACAATATATTTAGTAGTAGCTTATCAGTGGTGACTGTCAGTTAATGTACATATGGCAGAAATCCAAAACAACGAGATGGGATATTCACACACCATTATTTTGTGAGTTTGCAATATAGTCAAATGCTTAACTTTAAATATTACAGATACCAGTACTGTAATCACTGTGTTTAAAAAAAAAAAAACATAATTTATTAACTTATTCTTCCCCTTACTCTCTTATTCTTATAAAGGTTGCATTCTTTGCTGTCCCTTAGTGTGAAGATTACTGGCAACATTTTAAATTATAGTAGCCTATATGTTGTCCACAGTTGTATACTTATTTTTATTAATTGGAAATCTTTGACCTTTTAGCTTCTTTTCTTTGGGGATATATACTGTACACACACAAACACACACACACACACACATACAACCAAATCATGGGCGTCAGAAGCAAAATAAATGTGGGTGGGTCCTCCCCCAGAAAAAAATTACAGGAGTATATGCCATTTTCTGTAGTCTGGTGCCTTTTAATTAACAGAATGTGTATTTACTAGAGCTGGTAATTTGATGCGTTAATTTTAATTACGGGTCTGGTAATTTAACGCGTTAATTAGATTAATTAATTGCCCCGCCCCAGACCTATGTGGGTGATCTGACATTTCATACAGCTGGTGGATGACAAATATGAGGCAGGGCAACAACTCACTGCGTGATGGAGCCTAGAGAACGTAGTTAGAATGTACTTAAAATTCAAGATATGGGGCAAAAACGCCCCTGTTTGAGTTTTTGCGTCATATTTACATCATATAGTTAAGCAATATCAGACAAGCAATAGACTAAATGCAATATCACACGAGTACAAATGTGATACTGATCTTATACAACAGTTCAGTAAGTAAGAAGTTAACATTGCGTTATTTTAGACATAATGTTGTCTGTTTTGCTCAATTTTGCCAACGAAAATATAAAGACAAAGCAGAACTGTTCATCTCCGAGCAACACACAGCGGCATTTCATTTCTTAATTCACGTTTTGAACGAATTAGGTGAACCATTTGGCGCGTTGAACCATTGGCCATAGGCGCGTTATTCAAGTGGCGCTGCACAGATCGATAGGTGTTTGACATCAATGTACCGCGAGAGCGATTCAAAAGCATAAGGAGCCGTCTGCTCTCTATAGCTCTTGCGGTACTTTGATGTCATACACCGATCGATCTGATGGCGATGATCCGCTTCAAGTCGAACAAGCCTAATGATTCAATGGATCATTCATAAAGAACCATTTACTTCACTCCTGAATGAATCCGCATTTGAAGAATCAAATGAATGAATAAATGACTCGATGACTTAATCATTAAGACATTTAGCACCACCTACTGGCAGTTTTAGTTTATTATTTAGAGTATCATTTCATTAAAGAAATAATTTCATATTTCCATAGTAATAATAATAAAATTAATAAAATAAATTATTAAAGGTATAGTTCACCCACCCAAAAGTGACAATTGTGTCATCATTTACTCACCCTCATTGTCCAAAAGAGTATATGTAATATATTTGATCAAATAAAATATTTCTTGCTGAAGCTACTTTTTGTAATGTCTGATGCTTGATGCTTTACACAACAATTTAAACACTTTAAACAATTTAAACACTTTAAATTATCTTTTGGGAGTAATTTCTCAGCAAAATTTGATGTGCGATTAATTATTCGCCACATCATGTAATTAATTAGATTAAAATATTTTAATCGCTTACCAGCCCTAGTATTTACACAAAGTGCAAATAGGCCCCCTTATTCGTAGGAGCGATTTACATTACCTCTGCCCACTAACGTCACAACTAGAGGTGTCCCTGACTAAGGATTTTCATAGTCGAATCGGAATTTTCGAATCTTGCCGATATTCAACTGATAGTCGAATCATATGTTTTGGGGGCGGGGAAAAATACATTAAGAAGAGTCAAGTCAGACATTCGACAGTCATAATTACGTTAACACACAGGGAAAATGTGTAACGGACGCCTCGCAGATACAAACGGGGTAAATAATATTTTATGTTTTGATTAAAAGGTAGTTAACATTAAACATCAGCGAAACCCTAGGAATTCACAACATTTTTTTACAATAGTGCTCTCATTATAACGTTATGTATATGACAGTAGTTATTAATGTTCTGCATTTCTGTTGTGAGCTGCGCGCGCTGAAGTTGACCAGTAGAATGAAGCAGCAGGTTTTTAATCAGTGGGATTTAACTCATAATTTATCTCATATAGAATACGCTTTTTTATTTATACAACATAACGTTAATATTGCGATTTATAGGCTATCTGCACAAAATGCCCCGAATGCATGAACGTGTCTGTGCGGCTCTGAATGAACTCCTTTAGTGGACGCATTCTTCATGCAACAACGTGCAGAAACACAGCAACTAAACTCTACAAATTCACAGGGCTTTATTACAATAGTGTTTTCATTATAATGTTATGTATATGACTGTCCCAGTCATAGTTATTAATATTCTGCATTGTTGTTTGTCCGGCTTGCGCTGCGCGCTGAAGAGATAATTACCGTAGTAGTACAATGAAGCGCTTTACTGCAGCACAACTCAACCAAATGCATCTTATATGAGATAAATGATATATACACGATATATATAAACCGGCTGAAATGTTTTGAAATCACTTGTACCCTACCTGATCGAAAAAATGTAGTATTTCACTCTGCCTGTGTCAGTTTGAGTCTTGTTAAAGTTTTAAATCCCTGCTGACAAGACAGGGTTGCCAGGTTTTCACAAGACAACCCGCCCAATCGCTACTCAAAACTAGCCCAAAACTAGCCCAATCGTGTTTCGAGGGGGTCCCCAGTTAATTATCGGGGGTAAAATACACATTTTTGGCGGGGTTCCCCTGTTAAAATTTGCATTCCTGGGGATAAATATCATGTTTTTGGAGTCGCTTCAACCCACAGACATGAAACACAACCCGCGGCAACAGTGTTAAAGTAGCCCAATTCCACGGGAAAAACAAACAAACAAAACCAGGATGCTTCTCTGTCGGTCACGGATTATGGTGAAGCCGTGGTTAACTCACTTAGTTTCAGTGAGAATAAAAGTTACGCCTTCTTTCTTTGCGTGAACATTTGGGTGGCGTTATGCAAATCTTCCCGGATCGTGACGTAGGTATGTGGGGGCGTGTTAGAACGAGCGTAAGTGAAACTTAAGTCTATATGATGTTTTATTAACAAGGTTTGGGAGGAGCACGATCAGATAATCAGTCTGGCCCAGGTGGCGCTCGTCAGCTAATCACCTTAACAAGCACATACGTGTATATATACAGCCAACTTACCTCAGTTCCACGAAAGTTTTCCAGCATTCGGTTTTGCTCCTTTAGCCATTATATCACAGACTCAACTTTTTCCGTACGACGACGAAACCTGTACCGGGGATCTTTCGTATCCTCCGTCGCAATCTGCCGGCCCTAGGCTCACTTCTTTTCCGCCAGTCACCACCGCCGAGCTTCATCGCGGCCGTCACTCTGCTCAACCAGCCACACGCTCTCCACAACACCGAGGCTTAACCTCGCCTCCACCGGCGAGACTTCCAACTTCCCCGACATCCTCGGCCATGCCAATATATCCTCTGATCGGAAAGTGGATAGTATTTAAGGCGGAAGCAAACGCTGATTTTTTTTTTTCCCGACAAACCATTCTCACGGAGGGTAAACAAAGCTGATCTGTACAATCTGTTCTTCATTCTGCAAATCAGCCAAGGCGGCCAATAGATCTCTTCCGGCCGCAGCGCCACATGTAGCCGGGCCTCCAGCTCACGTTGCAGTCGCTAGCGCGAGAATGCGTCCGCTAGCACCGCAGGCCTTGTTGCAATAATATTAAAGGGGTCATATGATGCGATTTTTCAATTTTTCCTTTCTCTTTGGAGTGTTACAAGCTCTTGGTGCATAAAGAAGATCT
>NW_015541031.1:47105-48229 GCF_001515605.1 Sinocyclocheilus anshuiensis | reverse complement strand
CTCCAAGCCCGGTCAATCAAAGGTTATCTAAGCGGCATTCAATTTTTTTTTTCACAAATTAATCTACGGTGCCCCCTCTCCTGAAATAAACAATTCTCAAACATCTCTTTTGATCAAAGGAATTCAGTGCTCTCATCCTCCAAACCCAGATGCTAGACAGCCGATAACTTTCGACATCCTTTCTAAATGTATCCACATTCTCCGCACAGGGTACCACTCACTCCATACCGCTCGTAGACTCGACGCCATGTTCATACTGGCTTTTTGTGGTTTCCTGAGATGCTTGGAATTCACAATAACTTCTATTCAACCCCAAACTCCATCCAACCGTCTCCAACCTTTCTGTGCTTGACAGCGAAACTCCTATTTCATTAAAGTAAATCAGATCAGGAAAAAGAGGTCGCTCTCGGTCGATGGTCATCGGACGCCTTCAAGAGCTATATCAGGACCAATAATTTTCACACAAAGAAAGCCCATCTAATTTTGATCAGTTAAAAGAAATTTGAGGCTGCTGCTGCAATGCCCTGTTTAGTTTGATACCATCACAGCAGTGCCCGCTCCATTTGATACTGCCGCCGCAGTGACCCGCTCATTTGATACTGACGCTGCATTGCCCTGTTTAATTTGATACCGCCGCTGCAGGGCCCGGCTTAATCTGATACGGCCGCTGCAGTGCCCTGCTCATTTGATACTGCCGCTGCAGTGCCCTGCTTAATTTGATACCGCCGCTGCAGTGCACGGCTTAATTTGATACTGCCGCCGCAGTGCTCCGCTTAATTCGATACGGCTGCCGCAGTGCCCTGCTCATTTGATACTGCCGCCGCAGTTTCTTGCTCATTTGATACTGCCGCCGCAGTGCCCGGCTCATTTGATACTGCCGCTGCAGTGCCCTGCTTATTTTGATACCACCGCTGCAGTGCCCGGCTTAATTTGATACTGCCGCCGCAGTGCCCTGCTCATTTAATACTGTCGCCGCAGTGCCCTGCTCATTTAATTCTGCCGCCGCAGTGCCCTGCGTAATTTGATACCGCCGCTGCAGTGCCCGGCTTCATTTGATACCGCCGCCACAGTGGCCCGCTTAATTCAATACCGCCGCCGCAGTGCCCTGCTCATTTGATACTGCC
>NW_015541031.1:43917-44824 GCF_001515605.1 Sinocyclocheilus anshuiensis | reverse complement strand
AAAGGTTTCCCAGCCACTCCTTCCAAATCGGGGGAGTAACCACAGCAGCTTATAAAAGGTCTCTCACAGCAGCAGATCCAAGCTCTCGGTCGATGGTCATCGGACGCCTTCAAGAGCTATATCAGGACCCACACAAAGAAAACAAAGAAAGCCCATCTAATTTTGATCAGTTAAAAGAAATTTGAGGCTGCTGCTGCAATGGTTTGATACCTTTGATACTGTCACAGCAGTGCCCGCTCAATCTGATACTGCCGCCGCAGTGCCCTGCTTAATTTGATACTGCCGCAGCAGTGCCCGGATACCACCGCCGCCGTCGCAGTGCCCTGATCATTTGATACTGCCGCTGCAGTGCTCTGCTCATTTGATACCACCGCTGCAGTGCCCTGCTCATTTGATACCGCCACCGCAGTGCCCTGCTTAATTCGATACAGCCGCCGCAGTGCCCCGCTCAGTTGATACTGCTGCCTCAGTGCCCTGCTTCATTCGATACTGCCGCCGCAGTGCCCCGCTCAATTGATACTGCCGCCGCAGTGCCCCGCTCATTTTATACTGCAGCCGCAGTGCTCTGCTTACTTTGATACTGCCGTTGCAGTGCCCTGCTCATTTCATACTGCCGCTGCAGTGCCCTGCTTAATTTGATACTGCCGCTGCAGTGCCCGGCTTAATTTGATACTGCCGCCGCAGTGCTCCGCTTAATTTGATACTGCCGCCGCAGTGCCCTGCTCATTTGATACGGCCGCCGCAGTGCCCTGCTTATTTGATACGGCCGCCGCAGTGCCCTGCTTATTTTGATACCGCCGCCGCAGTGCCCGGCTTAATTTGATACTGCCGCCACAGTGCTCGGCTTAATTTGATACTGCCGCCGCAGTGCCCTGCTCATTTGATACTGCCACCGCAGTGCCCGGCT
>NW_015541031.1:31142-43644 GCF_001515605.1 Sinocyclocheilus anshuiensis | reverse complement strand
GGTCCCCGGTTTATTTGATACTGCCGCCGCAGTGCCCTGCTCATTTGATACTGCCGCCGCAGTGACCTGCCCATTTGATACTGCCGCCGCAGTGACCTGCTCATTTGATACTGCCGCAGCAGTGCCCTGCTCATTTGATACCGCCGCTGCAGTGCCCCGCTTAATTCGATACCGCCGCCGTAGTGCCCTGCTTAATTTGATACCGCCGCTGCAGCGCCCGGCTTAATCTGATACGGCCGCTGCAGTGCCCTGCTCATTGGATGCTGCAGTGTCCTGCTCATTTGATACTGCCGCTGCAGTGCCCTGCTTAATTTGATGCCGCCGCTGCAGTGCCCGGCTTAATTTGATACTGCCGCCGCAGTGCTCCGCTTAAGTCGATACTGCCGCCGCAGTGCCCTTCATCTGATACTGCCGCTGCAGTGCCCGCTTCATTTGATACAGCCACAGCAGTGCCCGCTTCATTTGATACTGCCGCCGCAGTGCCCTGCTCATTTGATACTGTCGCCGCAGTGCCCTGCGCAATTTGATACCGCCGCTGCAGTGCCCGGCTTCATTTGATACCGCCGCCACAGTGGCCCGCTTAATTCAATACCGCCGCCGCAGTGCTACTGCCGCCGCAGTGCCCCGCTTAATTTGATACTGCCGCTGCAGTGCCCTGCTTATTTGATACTGCCACCGTAGTGCCCTGCTCATTTGATGCTGCCGCTGCAGCGCCCCGCTTAATTTGATGCTGCTGCCGCAGTGCCTCCATTCGTCGTTTCGAGACTAATGGCTTATTTAGCATTGGACCGGGCTCTCCCTTCCGGTGCAGCAGAGCCGCGGCTCCCTTCGGTCGCAGTAGGAGCCCTCCATCTGTTGTTTCGAGATTCAAGGCTTATTCAGCATTGGACCCGGCTCTCCCTTCCGGTGCAGAAGAGCCGCGACTCCCTTCGGTCATAGTGAGAGCCCTCCATCCATCGGTTCGAGCCCCATTTGCTTTTTCCGCATCGGACAGGGCTCTCCCCCCAACTCCTCACTACTATTCTAATTTCCTCCCAGTCTTGGGATGGGGGGGGGGAGTTCTCTGGGTTCGGGCTTTAACCCGAGCTCGGAGCCCTCCCTCTGGACAGCACGCCAAATATGCTACTAATTGCTTAATCACATTATATGTTAGTGTGAACTCGTGAAAGGGGTGGTTGGATTTATTCACGCACGTTAAAATATTTATTTGAAGCTTCTTTCTTTTCAGATTCTTATTTACAGCATTATTTTAATAGGCTGTATATTAACTTATTGGGAGAAAACCAGTAGTTCTATGTGAAATCAGACATTTGAGCACCCCCATATAGCCAAAACAGGCATGATCATAACACCCCGCGAATATTCGACTGTGAGATTGGTATTCGAATCAGGCTCCTCCTATCGAAGCGTCGAATCTTCGACTATTCGGGGTCACCCTTAGTCAAAACATTACAAAAGATGGCTACTATATCACGTTTCCAGTGGCGTAAGTGGTCAAGCATGTAGCAGAGTGTTTTTGACGGGAGCGACCCGAGTTTGCGTCCGCCTTTCGCCGAAATCGTTCTTCTCCCTTTTCACATCTCATCTGAAAGGCATTTGTTTTCAATAAAAATGAAATAAAGCAAAGTAAAGTTGAATTAAAGTATCGGGTAGGGTTAAGTGTATCTGAGCAGCAGGTACGCTAAAAGAAGCTTTGTTTACTTTGACATATTTGCTGAATTAGAGACTGTAAAAGTGTGTGGGTTCCGACGTCCATGTATGTGTGTGTATATATATATATATATATATATGTATATGTGTACACATGTGGTGGTGGGCCACCAGGGACGATTTTTTTGTCCCAGTCCAGCCCTGGAGGCAAGCGATATGAACCCATCCGTGAGAAGAGATCAAGTAAATCTTCTGCATAATTTTCATCCAGGCTGCCATGAACAGCTTTTTCAATGACGGATTGCTCTGAGGCAGACAAATATTTTTAAAATGAGGACATCAAGAGCTCTTCATGGAAAGAGTCGACACCATCAATACATGCCAATATAAATGCCGGAGACAACCTGACGGGCATCACACCATGATTCAATTCAATTCAATTCAAGATCTAAACCATCTTAAAGCCTGCCCTTGAATACCTGTATAGTTTTGTAATCGATCTATGAGTATGTCATAATCTATAGTGTCGAACGCAGCACTAAGATCAAGTAAAACTAGCACTGAGATGCAGCCTTGTTCTGATGCAAGCAGCAAGTCATTTGTAATGTTAATAAGTGCAGTTTCTGTGCTATGGTGGGGCCTGAAACCTGACCGAAATTCTTCATAGAGATAATTTTTTTGCAGAAAGGAGCACAATTGCGCAGACACAACTTTTTCTAAAAGCGCAGTTTTTCTTTTTTCTAAAATTTTAGACATAAAAGGAAGATTTGAAATGGGTCTGTAATTTGCCAGTTCTCTAGTTGTGGTTTCTTAATTAGAGGCTTAATAACCGTCAGCTTGAATGGTTTTGGGATGTGACCTAAAGGTAACGACGGGTTAATAAAAAGGCTATGATCAACATAGCCTTTCACCCACACTCTTCCAACAGCTTGCCACTCCCTCTCTGAGTAGTCTGGCCGCAGTCTTGGAACTCGTTCTTCCGCACTCTCACAGAGCAAGAAAATCTTCCCAAAAGGCAGTGACACTCCATCATCATCATTAGTGAATTCTATGCACAGGACTTGTTTTAATACTTGGGGTTCAGAGAAGATTTCCAAAACATCTTTCACTATATTGACCCGTCTTACTTTCACACTTTTGATTTCTTTCATGCTCTCAGGTTCCTCAGATTCTTCAATCAGCTGTTCTGTAGAAGATGATCCTTCTATCTGAGGTTGGTCATTTAATGGTGAATTCTGCAGGTTTAAGAAATACTGTATTATAACATGAGAAGATAACATTACAAATACTGTGACTTTGTGGGATTATCAAATAAGCATGTTGGGAATACAAATGTATTATAAACATACTACTTGAATTTCAAGTATATTTTTAATACATTTAATACTACGTCTTTTTCACCTGGGTTACAATCTACTAAAACCACATCCAATCCATTTGGTCCTGTCCTGTTGATAATTTAATTGTATTACATCTATGGTGTCAGGCTTAGTTGTTGTAAAGTTTAAACACATAACTGTAAAAAAGGAATCAGGCCAAACTGGCATGAAGCATAGGAACATGTAAATATATACCTCTGTCATGAGTAAATAAACAGTGACATTTTACAAGTTTCAGTAAAAGTTATAATTCTGTAATAATTTATTCACCAAATGACATTTAAAACTTGTTTGACTTTGTTTCCATATAACACAAAATGAGAATTTGTGGAAAAAAATGTAGGAAAGAAAAAAAAAAGAACCACAAATCACAAGCTGTGTTAAGCCTTATTCATATATATTCATATTCACAGATATATTCATTCTTAATAGGCCGACCTTTTTCCATTATATTGTAAAAAGATTCCAAGAGTCTGCTGTTGTGTTCCATAGAAAAAACAAACAAACAGAGAAAATAATAACTGATTTTTAAGCGTACTATCACTTTAAAGATTTAAATAATAATAAAAAAAAAGTAATATCATAAATATAACGACCTTTCTAGGATCCCCATCTTCTGTATTCCAGGGAAGAGTGGAATCCAGAATGGCAAAACTATCATGAGCAATTCCAATCTGGATCTCTGTGTCCTCCAGTTCTAGATGATAAACCACAGCAACAGACGACCCTGGCTCTTCATTCAAACACACCACATCATCAAATTCATGGTCATCAGGAGTGGATGCCCAATCTTCCTCTCTGGAATTTTTACTGGTAGGGAAGCTATCCTCCTCTTCAATGAGTGATGAATGACTGACAGGCACAGGATCACTTCACTTGTTTGAAAAAGTGGTTGTCCTGATATTCTTGCCATGCTTCTGGTTCTCCTAGTTCTCTCTGTCTGTTAAAAGGAAGCATGTAAACATCTAAAAAAACATTCTCTCTATATATATATACACAGAAGAAATGCATATAAATTATTTTATAAAATTCATAACTTACCACTCTCAGCTCTCTTTCCAGTTCGTCAACAGCAAAATCTGAGGACGAGTCTGATGAAACTTGGGGAGAATTGACCAAGTCCTTTTCCATTGTGCATATGTACAGGCGTAGCATTCTGAGTTTATTCTGCTCATACAGTTCATTCACTGTAATATTGAATGGAATTGTGGTCTGACTGAAATCTCGCATCTCAAAAGTATAGCTCTCAGCTGGGCCTTTTGAATAAATCCCTTTAGGAAAAAACAAATCCATCCCAATCACCATCAGTTCCTCAACCGAAGTGTTAACCGTCACATGTCGCGTTACTCCTCCATGTCTTGTCCGAACTTGGTGAAATTCTCCTTTATGAAAATGAAGCCACCCAATTTCCAGTCGTCTTGTCTCTTTAGATGCATGTTTGTAGTGAGGGCACGATTGATACTGAGGCTCCGATGCAGTTTTCAAAGCACTATTGTATCACACACTGTGCCGATGCTTGTATCGAAATGCCAATACCACGTGATTGATGACATTTGAAGCTTCGAACGTCATGCAGAATCGGAAGGTCGGTACAGCTGGTTTGAAAAAATCGGCACTTCGCATGACTCTTGTGTTTGACTTTACATTGACTTGGTTGTGTGTGTGTGTGTGTACACTGTTTTGGGATTCAGTAGAATAGTTTAGAATAACCTCAACACCAGACAGAAACTGAATGCACGTCACACCTCTATTGCATTTTATCATGTTCTATAGCTGGGGTATCAGAGACCTCGAGCAGCTCACCCAAAATATTTTTGCTACTACTCACGTCAATTATTAATTATAATCACACACTTGTATATTTTTATATTATTGATCAATATGTGAATCCGTTGACCTGACTACACATGACTTTTCTAACCATCCTCTGCTCTGCGATGTTTTGTTAGATTTGGTGGAGAAACCAAGTCTGACCACCAGATGTCGCTAATGCGCATTGTGTTAAAAAGCTTCGAGTAATGAACCGTTTTTCGGCACAATTTCAGGAAAGCCTCAAACGGTTCAGAACGCCTCGATTTCCCATCACTACATGTTTGTTGCTGATACCTGAAAGTTTAATAAACCCGTTGTGACGAGTGGGGCGGGGCCGAGAGCCGTGGGAGCGGAGCGAGGCCGGTGGAGTTAATGATAATGAGTGACACCTGCGCCACTCACCGGTCTCGAGTCCCACGGAGGAGCTCTGGAAGGATAAAAGGAGGAGTGACAACAGTGTTGGACGAGAGAGGACCAGGCCTGGATTTTCTGTTGTTGTTTTGGTTCTGTTTTATGCGGCAGTCGTCCGTGAGGGGCTGTCGCTTTTACTTTCGTTTTGTGTTTGTTTATTTATTTGTTAAAGTTTTATATTTAAATATTCGCCGGTTCCCGCCTCCTCCTTCTCGGTCTACGAATGTTTGTTACATTGGTGCCGAAACCCGGGAAGGAAGAACGCCTCCGCTGTCATGCAGTCCCCGCCAGGAGGCGACCATGCAGATCGCCATTTGCAGAGGTCATCCAATCACTCGCGGATCTTCACCAGGAACACCATCAGGCACTGCTGGGAGGAAGACCGCGAGCTGTTCCAGAGCTGGATTGATCGGGAGGTTCGGGCTACGGGAACTCCATCTGCCCCAGCCACGCCCCGCCCACTCACGTGCCTCTCAATAAGATGGGTCCCCAGGACGACCCTGAGGCGTTCATAGACCTGTTTGAGAGGTCGGCTGAGGCATGTGGGTGGCCCCAAGAGAACTGGCCAGTGCGGCTGTTTGGAGAAGCGCAGGCGGCCACACAACAGCTGCCAGTCCAGAACCTCCTGGTCTACAAAGACCTTAAGCACGCCATCCTCTAGCAGGTCAGTCCCGAGCAGCACCGCTGTGCTTCAGGTCGCTGGACCTCGGAGAATGTGGCCGACCCTTCTTGATGGCGTAACAGCTCTGGGACGCCTGCCGCAGATGGCTGATGACCGAGAAAAGCGACGTTGAGGAAGTCATCGATAAAGTGGTACAGGAGCAGTTCGTGGCTCGGCTGCCTAGGAAGACTGCCCAGTGGGTCCAGTGCCACCGCCCGATGTCGCTGAAACAGGGCATCCAACTGGCGGAGGAATCATGGGGTCGAATCCGGTGGGATGGAGTCGGCTGCGGAGGGGGGTGCGGATCCAGACGGGTCTCATGTATACGCCTCTCTTTGCACGAAGTGATGGAGCACCCTTGGGAGGAAAGCATGGAGTATAGAGAATTTTGACATGTGCCCAAACATGCCTTTGCCCAGCCTTTGGCCATTGTATCTGGCCGGGGAACTTCGGGGCAATTTGGTTGGGGCACTCGGAGTGCTGTTCAGGAATCAAATCCAGGCCTGGTCCTCTCTCATCCAACACTGTCATCACTCCTCCTTTTATCCTTCCGGAGCTCCTCCGTGGGACTCGAGACCGGTGAGTGGCGCAGGTGTCGCTCATTATCCTTAACTCCACCGGCCTCGCGCCACTCCCACGGCTCTCGGCACCCCGCCCCACTCGTCACACCCGTCATTTGCAGATGTACGGCCTCTTTTTTGGACGTTGTCTCTTAATCTCTATAGTACAGTGGACTTCGTGGTTTCACATGCCGCAAGTCTTTGACGGCAAAATGCTCTAACTGCAAGGCGATCCCCTTATCTGGCGATATATTTTGCAAGTTCGTCTTCAGTCATAATTGCAATGACACTTGTTGATCTAAAAGGAAAGATCAGCTATAAATACATTGGCAACAAAAGCATGCATATGAGTGTTATGACAAGGGATTGTGGATTTATTACAATTGTAACAGTTTACCTTATCCGCTTTTAGTTTCTCAATTGAATCTTGAAGAATATCTTGTGACCTCAAAAAAATCAACAAATTCTTCTTCCATTTTCCATTCCTTACGGAAAATTAATAAACACACTCTCTCTCACCCCTAATGATGCTAATGCAAAATACCCACACCGGAAATTGAAACTGCGTGCACACGCAATAGTTTCTTGTGAGCACGCCAAACGTTTCTCATGAACACGCGAAAGTCTGTGTATTTTTTATTTTTGTAAAGGTCCCTTTAGGGGCTCCGTAGAGTTTGCACATGAATTAAAAAAACTTGCCATTGAAGACCATGACCCTGCTTGAGCTGCAATTCCTAAATTCCAATTCCTGCCAAACACATTGTTCCATCCAATCAACTTAAACAACTCTTTCTGTTTACCATCACTTTTCTGTCTTGTCTGTACTACATATGTGCAGAGGCGGACAAAGTACTCAACTCCATTACTTGAGTGAAAGTACAGATACCGTGTGTGTGTGTGTTCACTACTCACTGCTGTGTGTGTGTGTGCACTTGGATGGGTGAAATGCAGAGCACAAATTCCAAGTATGGGACACCACACTTGGCTACACGTCACGTCACTTTCACTTAATTTCTCACTAGAAGTAATATCAAAAGTGGAAGAAGTTGGTCAGAAAAATACATTTACACACAAACCAACCACCAACTCGCAACTTTGAGACACCATCTTTATTTTTAGCCCAACTGTCACAGATTGGAACACACATGATTGACGTTAATTCTTTGTCATCAGTTGGGAACCTAGGTGTGCTATTTGATAGCAATCTTTGCTTTGAAAACCATGTTTCTAGCATTTGTGCTCTCAATGTCAAATGCAAATTTGTTAATTCATGCGTTCATGACCTCAAGGTTAGATTATTGTAATGCTTTATTGGGTGTGTTCGGGAGGCAGACACACTCTGTCAGTTTAAATCTAGATTAAAGACCCATCTCTTTAACCTGGCTTACACATAACACACTAATACATTTCTAATATTCAAATCCGTTAAAGGATTGTTAGGCTGCATTAACTAGGTCAACCGGAACCGGGAACACTTCCCATAACACACGATGTACTTGCTACATCGTTAGAAGAATGGCATCTACACTAATATTATTCTCTTTCATTCTTATTCTGAGGTCACCGTAGCCATGCGGATCCAGTTGTAGCGGTCTGATGTTTTCTGGGGTGCCAACTTATAATATTATTTATAAGTAAAAATATATATTACTGTAAAGCCAGCCCTACATAGGATTCTCATGGACAAAAAAAAAAATTTACCTTGCGAACTCCTTTGAGCCAAAGACAAAAATAAACAACAATAAACCAATTTGACTTGTGTTGGGGTGTTATTCTGACTTGTTTTTCTTAATTAATGTACACAAAAACAAGCAATTTGGTCTTCTTTGAAGAGGGGAAAAAAACAATACCATTCATAAAACAGAGAAAGAAAAGAGAAAGAAAAAAAATATCATATATACATACGAAATCAAAAACTTTACATACTTAACTCTTTTCTAGAGGTACCTCTTTACACAATTATGTTGTTTAAGGAATATTTTCAGGTAAAGTACAACTAGCAAAACAATCATTTCATTAAACCAACTTTAAGGACAGAGGATATCTTCAGTTTTACCCACCAGTTCACATCAGTACTTTAAGTTTGACGATTAAGAGCTCAGTGACTCAATTTATCAGTTAAATATACATTGATTCCATTCAAACTATCATTATTTCAGTTATCACAGTTAAAACATACAGTGATTCAATTCAAACAGTTCAAATGCTCACGGATTCAATTCAGATAGTCCAAACGTTCAATGATTCAATTCAGACAGTTCAAACATTCAATAGGCTTGTTTGAGATGCGCCTCGCCTGAAATGTAGGCGAGAGTAGGCGGCTGCAGTGAGGGGAGGAGTGAAATAAGCGCAGTCAAGACGGACAGTTCTGCCCTCTCGAAGTGGAACAGATACCTACGAGATCAAAGGCAGATATCGCGTTATTCACACTCATGCACTGTCAGTCAATCAGATAAAAAATAAAATAATTTTAGAAGAGAACGCAACATCACAGTTGTCTGAACCAATGAACATTAAGCTGTGTCGTCAGTCAGTCGTTTCCCATCATGCTTCTGATCAGCGCAGTCGGTGGAGAGCAACTGCGCTCGACTGCACAATCCGACACAGCCGCCTCGCTGTCGCGAGAGTTTTTTGGCACACCTCAGCATGACATCAGAGCAAGTCGGATGTAACTCTGACACTTTTCTAACCGGCATGCATCTCGCAGTGATCACCGGTTCTGCGCAGATTTTGCTAATCTCAAACAAGCCTATTGATTCAATTCAAACAGTTTAAATGCTCACTGATACAGTTCAGATAGTCCAAACGTACAATGATTCAATTCAGACAGTTCAAATATTCAATTATTAAATTCAAACAGTTTAAATGTTCACTGATTCAATACAGATAGTCCAAACGTACAATGATTCAATTCAGACAGTTAAAATATCCAATGATTCAATTCAAACAGACAGTTCAAATATTCAATGATTCAATTCAAACAGTTTAAATGCTCACTGATTCAATTCACATAGTCCAAACGTTCAATGTTTCAACTCAGACAGTTCAAACATTCAATGATTCAAATCAAACAGTTTAAATGCTCACTGATTCAATTCACATAGTCCAAACGTTCAATGTTTCAACTCAGACAGTTCAAACATTCAATGATTCAAATCAAACAGTTTAAATGCTCACTGATTCAATTCACATAGTCCAAACGTTCAATGTTTCAACTCAGACAGTTCAAACATTCAATGATTCAAATCAAACAGTTTAAATGCTCACTGATTCAATTCAGATAGTTCAAACGTTCAATGATTCAATTCAAACAGTTTAAATGCTCTCTGATGCAATCCAAAAGAGTCCAAAAGTGTACTGTCGAATCGCCTTTCAAAGATTCAGTGATTGAGCTAACTTTGGGTTTAACAAAAGAGCTTAACGGGAGAGAGGCTAAAGTTTGAAGAGCAAAACAAAAGTTCCATTCAATACGGTTCATTTCCACTTGTTCGCGATCCAGCTAGTTTCAATTCAATTATTTAAAGATTCGGCTAGTTCATGATTAATTTTCCCAAAAAACAACATTCAAATACCATCTTCACACCATCCAGGAGCATGATAGCCAGCCACCCACACAAAAAGAAAACAAGCAGCGAAACACCTGTTCATCCTGCCGCGTCTGTCATGAAGCTGTAGCCGCAGTCATGAATTGGTAAGTTGCGAACCGTCCTTTCCCCGTAGTCATGGTCAAGTTCACATCGGATCTGTTGAAAGACGTCATGGTGGATCAGGTGTTTGAGAAACTGCCAGAACTGGAAAGAGCACATCGTGCATTGGCGCCTAAACCCAGGGATGGTCAATCTCCAAGGCCCATTATTGTCTGTTTTCATCAATACCAGGAGAAGGAGCGAGCTCTGCGCTGGGCCAGGCAACACGAACTGCAGTACAGAGAGAAGACTCTCAGATTTTATCCTGACCTTAGCGCAGGACTCTCCAAGAAATGCGCTGCCTTCTAGGGATTCGTTTCAGATCTCTCTACTCTGCCCATTTGCGATTTACACGTGACGGGGAAACCTTCACCTTTGAGTCAGCACCTGAAGCCGAAGGCCTTTTTGAAAAACGGCTCAACGTGACCGCTGCTGCTGGGGAGTAACTCCCAGTAACCATAGACTGTTTCTAAATGACTAATTTAAAAGTATGTGTACAACCACTATAATGTTTTTTTTTCTTTTCCTCTATCTTGACGGTTCATGTTTTGATTTGGGAGGGCACTGTTAAAAAGAGTATGGACTAATCACCATGACAGCTTACGTCCCTGCTTGGTTACAAAACACTGGAAGAAGGACCATAAATGACCCTCCATATCTTACATTTATTTATTTTTCTATTTGCCAATCCAGTTTGCTTAATACAGTTAATATTTACAAATTGCTGTAGGGGCTCAACTGTTGAATAGTGAATGAATGAGTTGCTGGGAGTCCTGCAGCTTACCTCAGTTGGGGAGGTAAACATAGGAAAGGATGTTCTAATGTTCATGGTTTGGTTTACTGCCCCATTGACTTTTTTTTTTTTCTTTTTCTTTATCCTGTTTCTTCCCCCCCTTTCTTTTTTTGGATACTTTTTGGATACTTTCTTTTTGATTGTTGCCAGAGATATTGAGAAACTTAGCTGGGAACCAGCTTTATCTATGCCACAGGTGCAGTGATTTCCTTTTGTACTGTATTATGTTTGATGTGTTAAGCAGAGGAATGACAGGAGGAGACTCTACAAGTGGTGCTTAGGGGAAACATGATATCATATACTGCTTTTATTAATAAAGAGAGAGAGAAAAGAAAAGGCAACATCTAATTGATGCAATATCCAAAATGACAGTCAATACTTCTCCTACACCAGACATCATGTATAAAACTTTACGTAGATTTCATCCTAAATGTGTGCGTACGCACAAAAGCTAGATTTTGCGTACATACAAAAGTTTTCTGATTTATAAAACCATGCGTACGACAGAACCTGCGCAAAATTCCCTTTGTAATACTCAGTCAGCGGAAGATTGTGCGTACATGAATCTCCACCCCGTCTCCTCCCCGAAACAGCCATTTATGGAGCTTACAACGCCTAGTTTTAATATGCATAACGTCATCTGCATATCATTTCCATGCATATTCCATCCACGTGACACCCTGTTTAACGCAGTTAAGGGAAGGAATACGTTAGGAAAATATGAGATACGGACTATAAATGCGTTTTGAGACATCATTATTCTAATTTTTTTAATGCATAATGTCATCTGCATATCATTTCCATGCATATTCCATCCACGTGACACCATGTTTAATGCAGTTAAGGGTAGGAATACGTTAGGAAAATATGAGATACGGACTATACATGCGTTTTGAGACATCATTATTCTAATTTATGCAATTTGCCTAAAAGGTAAACATATATTTTAGAATGTTTATAGCCTATAATTTTATTGAAAGAGATAGGCCTTTTTTTTGCAGTGTAAATAGCTGTCTGACTCACTGCATCAATAACAAAACATTTTGAAAATAAAACGCGCATATCTTACAGTTTCCTTCAAATTCTATCTTTTAAATATGGTGTTTGTCACAATATGGGAAGAGCACGAAAGGGGTTATCATTAGGCTACTGTTTGTGCGCGACACCTGGGAACCCCCTAGAGGACGCAGTGTCTTGTTCCCTACTCAGGGAACCATGGTTACATAAGTAACCTGAGACGTTTTGCTATTTAGAACACAATTTAAAGCGGAATTATCATGCTCCAAGCAATCCTCGCTGTGATTAAAACATTAAATCGCATACCACATGCAAATTGTTCGAAAGCAGCACATCCACTGAAAATATTTCTGTTCTGGATAATAATTTCACGAAATTTCAGTGCTTAACTTCATTATTCAGAGTGTCATATTTAATCTAAACATGTATGTCAAATGTAAAACAGACTTTAAAATCATTCTGTTTGCTTCCTTATTTTGCTCCCTCCAGTAAAAGAGAGCGTACGCATGGACTAGAGCAGTAGTCACCAACCT
>NW_015541031.1:1038-31012 GCF_001515605.1 Sinocyclocheilus anshuiensis | reverse complement strand
CCCCGTTGATTCTGCGTCGCGGTCCGCTCTGAACAGCTGAAAGCCCGGCAGATTTAACCGCGCTGGCGTATGGCGTCATTCAGCCAGGTTTCTGTGAAACACAGAGCAGCAGAGTGTGAAAAATCCTTATTTGTCCGGGAGAGCAGAAGAAGTTCGTCCGTTTTGTTGGGTAGAGAGCGTAGATTCGCCATATGAATGCTCGGCAACGGCGTTCTGAATCCTCGCTTCCTGAGCTGCACGAGCGCGTCGGCTCGCTTCCCCCGTCTGCGCGTCCTGAAGCGCTTGATCAGCGCAGCAGCTCCGCCGACTACAACGTTCAGCAAAACGTCCGAATAAACAAAATCCGGTAGAAGATTGTGTGGTGTGTTCTGCCGAATGTTCAGCAGCTCATCCCTGGTAAAACTGATCGTGTTTGAGAAACAAAAAACAGGAAAAACTAACAAAAACAGTACAAACACTGGAGAGCCAAACACTGAGGCTGCCGTCTGCGGCGCCATCGCATCGCATGATTTCATCAAGTCATGCAGAACGGCTTATTCTTTAGTCACAGGTTTTTTTTTATGAACACAGCGATAAGGCCAACTGATTCTTAGCCCATCAAACTTAAATCCAGGTCATCAGCACAACATATTTCCGAAATTGAGAATGATGCTGGGGAATTAACAATTGATCCCCTTACAATTAACAATATTTTTTATGAACTTTTATTCTAGTCTTTATACTTCAGAAACACCTAAGGATCATTCTAAATTGGTAGAGTTTTTTGATAAAATAAATGTCCCCACTATTTCTTCAGAATATAAACTTAGATCCCTTAGATCCCTTTCAGCTGCAAGACCTATCTGAGGTCATATCAGCACTGCAGAGTGGCAAGGCCCCCGAGGCCCAATGGCTTTCCAATTGAATTTTATAAGAAGTTTTCAGCTAAATTATCCCCACTCCTTCTCAATATGTTTGAACATTCGTTATCTCAAGGAATTCTGTGTAGCGGACCCAGTCCGAATGATGGCCGAAACTTTACTGATGTTTCTTGAAGCTTTATTGCGCTTTCAACAACTTCTGCAATGTCCTTTATAATGTCAGAAATCAATATTTTCTCATTTTATTTGTATTATCTTGTTATTTTAGTTGATAGAATAAGTACGTTTTGGGCTAAATTAATTTCTATGATATTTAAGCCCCATTCTTGCAAGCCGCGACTCATCATGATTCTTAACTTGTCGCGATATGCTACATGAGAGGACTTTCTTTTCATTATTTTCCCGCTTTAGCAAGGTAACTGAATAATGGAAATTCGTTGTATTTTTGAATAAACTCACGAATAAAAATGTGGTGGACTGAGTCACCTCTGGCTGAATTGGACAGGCGATTTTCACATGAAGCGTTGGCCTCGAGTGCACTGCGGCGTGTGACGCAGTATTCAGTTGTGAGAAAAATGGCATCAGTCCTCTACTAAGCATGTTAACAAGCCTGAAGATTCACCCTCAGCTTGTGACAGCTGAAATGGATCTTGTGAAATGTGCGATCGCATCGCCGATCACTCTTGAGAAACTTAAAGATGAAGTAGGCTACGGAAGGACAAATATCAAATCTTTTTCAGACTACTGCAGCTTGCACTCGCACTGCCCGTTGGTTCAGCTTAGAGTCCTGCACGGGCGTCAAATTTAGGCCCTAGCCCGGCCCGTGTCCGACAGCTTATCAGAATTACCGACCCGAGCCCGTCTTTTTTCCCCCTTCTCCCAAAACAGCTTATACTACTGTTTCAGCTATTAAAATTGTTCAGTTTTGTATGTAATGGCAAAGTGATTATATTTCGTTTAGTTTTTGTTTTTTAAAGTAACGACCAAGCGGCCAGCGGCAGACAGTGAGCCTATGTTTGATCAATTTAGCCTTCTCAAATCATCACGACTTGCCTAAAATAAAATCTATAGATATAAAACAGTTCAAGCATATAACAATGTTTAAACGTTAAACCTAGATAAATGTGCGCCATATCCAATAGTTTGTGCGGAGAGTGGAAGCTAAAGCACACTTTGCAGGACATAGAGGCGCCAGCGCGATCACTTGCATTTTTTTCAGTGGAAGTAATACATCATTCGTACTTTGTGTGCACTCAGAATATCAACAAAACGTTGTGCTTTTATAAAATAAAGAAAACAAACATGATGTGCTTTCTGCCGTCTCATCTTGAACAGGAGCGCTTCAAAAAGATGAACCGAAACTCAGCGAATACATGCCTCACAGACATGATAAATATATCTATAGAAAGCTTTAAATTACTACTAAACGGAAAAAAAACCCGAAAAAACAAAAAAAAATTATTATAATCATTATAATCATAATCCTTAAAGATGCACTTATCTCTCTTTTTCATCACTAATTGATGGATGTCTAAAATATAAAAATAAGGAGAAGCCTAAAACAGGCCCGAGGCCCGGCCCGCGTCTGAACTATGACATGAAAATTGGCCCGAAGCCAGGCTCGAGGGGTGTAAAAAAGTCAGGGCCCAGGCTGAAATGCAGGGCTCTAGTTCGGCTACATCAGAAATAAGTTTCTCAGTTATGAGGAGAATAAGAAACTGGCTCTGATCTAGCACACATAGAACGATTTGACTGAAAATTTATCAGAAGAGATTAAAGAAAATTAGTGGTCATCTACGCAATTCTGAAAAAGAGTTTTTTAAAACTTTAAACCATTAAAAATGTTTTTTTAATTTATTTTTTACTCTTTGTACAGCAGTTATTGTTCATTCTAAATGTATTTTTAATGTAGAATATGTGTTACATAACTTACATGAAATGTAGAACATATAAAAAAAGTGCTCGTGGCTCGTCTGCCAGTGGGTACCCCCCACGCATAAAAGTGAAACTCCGCCTATGATTATAAGTCCTGTCCGTAAACTCTCTCTCGTCACATTATTATCTGCTTTACACAGCGAATTACACAAAATACTTGTTTTTAAGTAACGATAAACCAATATACAGAGGGCGGGGGGGTGGGGTTTGCTTAATAAACTGGTAAACTTTGGAAACCGTGATGAACCGTAACAATCATCGAGTGCTCCCTTCCATTACTGATGCAATCATTAGCACTCCGAGGGCTGCAAATAACCGTCAAAATAAAAGTCCACGTTTTGTAAGACAGATAGAGCAGACTTTTTTTCAAACGTAATAAACACTTTTTTCTCACTTCCGCTGACTGTCGTACGAGGAAGAAACCGTGATGAACCGTAACAATCATCGAGTGCTCCCTTCCATTACTGATGCAATCATTAGCACTCCGAGGGCTGCAAATAACCGTCAAAATAAAAGTCCACGTTTTGTAAGACAGATAGAGCAGACTTTTTACATAAACCCACAAAATATAAAAATAAGTACAAAAACTAATTAGAAAATTAAATACAATCAAGTCTGTTACACTCTGCCAAAGTCTTTTGTTGAAACCCCAGAAAGATCCACCAAAATGTAGCTCATATCGACCAATTTCTTTGTTAAACGCAGATATCAACATTTTAGCAAAATTACTTGCTACTTGATTAGAGTCTCCCTTAGTCAATATCATCTCAGTTAACCAGATCGTTTTATAAATGGTCGGCACATATTTTCTAACATCCATCGCCTCTTAAATGTTCTTTACACCCCCTCATCTCAAGACAGCCCTGAAATTGTAGCATCATTAGATGCCAAAAAGGCCTTTGATCGGGTGGAATGGGACTATCTTTTTTCGCTATGGATAGGTTCGGATTCGGCACCAAATTTATAGAGTGGATTCGTCTGCTGTATATTTCTCCAGTTGCTTCAGTGGTTACTAATAAATGGAGGTCAAAAAATTTTCCTTTGTCAAGGGGCACTCGGCAGGGGTGCTTTTGTTTACAATTGCAATTGTCTTTAGCACTAAAATCTACACCCTTTTTTCATGGCAGGGTTAAGTGGGGTGTCGAAGATAAGCTCTCATTATATGCTGATGACCTGCTTCTTTATATTTCAGATCCTTTATCATGCATCAATGACATTATCAAAGTCTTGCACAATTTTGGGACCTTCTCTGGCTATAAGTTGAATATCTCTAAAAGTGAATGCATGCCTATTAACACACTTGCCAGGCATATGCCTGATTCCATGTTTCCCTTTTGCATGGTAAGATCTAAATTTAAATATCTGGGTATCAATATCACTCAAAACTTTTAAGGACTATATGAAAATAATTTTCAAAAAGGAGTTTTATTCAACACACATTTGGCAATAAAGCATTTTCAAGAGAATACATTATGGCAAGGAAACGAAGCGTCATCACAACGTTCAATTTAGGGCTGATAGACGATAGTATCGTGTATCGCCTGTTGCTGATGCCTTTGACTTTTTAAAGTGCATAAACTCACACTAGACTGAAGTCAGTGTTTATTCTTTGATAGTGTAAATGTTCTTTGCTCGTTTTCTGTAGCTGCTGTTTGAATAACTGAGGAAATGTAACTGTTTGATTAACTGCTCGTCGTCAAACATTTCAAGAACATTCTTCCTCTCCTGAAAGATTCACGCACGTCTCTGTCTCCTCAGCGCCATCACAAGCCCCTACTGGCAACTCCTAACCACTTGAGAGACCTCTCGAGCTGTCTTAAAGCACTCTTACTCTCCCAGTTATTTAAGAAATTTGATAACTTGCTTTTATACTTTTTTAAGTTTGAAAGTAGGAGTAAATTTGATGAATTCTCAGCACTTAAGACTAACATTTAACTTAGTTAATTTTCGGTTTATTAGAAACTCTTTATCAAATGAGGCTGCAAAGGTATATTTTCATTCTATGATTCTTTCTCACATTACTTATTGTCTGACAAGTTGGTCTAATACACATGCTATAATTCTAAAACCATTAGAATTATTGTACAAACAAGCACTTAAAATTTTTGATAAAAAAAATTAGTTTTCACCATTGTAATATCTTAAATACGTATAACTTGCTTAGATGGGAAAACATCGCTAAGCTTAAAAATATTTGTTTAGTTTATAAGGTTAGGTTTATAAGATTAGGCATGGTTTAGCTCCTCCTCCTCTGGTTGATTTTATTAAATTCAAATCTATTGAAAACAGAGTAACTAGAGGTGCAGCTAAAGCTGATTGCATAATTCCACATAGAAAAACCTTGTTTGGTCAAGCTGTTTTTTCATTCAGAGCATCACACCAGTGGAATTCAATACCACAATCAATTAGAGAATGTGCATCATTTAAGTCATTTAAGCATCATTTTAAGAAATGGCTTCTTCATAACCAACAATGTGAACATTAATGTTGTTTATATATCTTAATAAGCTGCTTTCTATTTAAATTTTTTTAATACATATTTCTTTATTTTTTTTTATTGTCATTTTGTATAATTTGTTGTTTAATTTTTGGTTGAATTTCGTTGTTATTGTTTTTCTATTTTGTTTCTTTATTTTACTCTAGTTTTTTTGGCCTAATAACATCTGGCAAAGGGACTACCAATGAAAACTAGCCTTTGGGCTAATTTGGGTACATTTACATTCACAAATGTTGATTAATGTACACTGTCCCTTTTTTTGTGAAATAAATAAATAAATTTAAAAAATGGCACTTTGAGAAGCTTGATAAATACAGGCCCTGATCTTCAAAATGGAGGACTCTCCATCTATCTCTGGTTGGCAGAGTGAACTGTGTTAAAATGACAGTTCTTCCAAGATTCTTATATCTATTTCAGTGCCTCCCCATCTTCCTGTCCAAAGCCTTTTTCAACACACTAGATAAGCTTATTTCCAGTTTTATATGGAATGGGAAAATCCCTAGGATTTTAATATAATATATATTAATATAATTTAATATAATAGTATAACTTTTTATACTATTATTGGGCAGCTAATGTCCAAAAGATAATCTACTGGATGTGCTCATCAGGAGGTACTGATAGGTATGAAGCACAATCTAAATCCTGCACAGTAACCTCTTTACAAGGCCTAGTAACATCTAGCTTACCTATTAAAATAGCACGATACACATCAAATCCAGTTATTCATTTCACTCTTAAAATATGGACTCGTTCAAAAAGATTCGTTCAAAAAGAACGATTCGTTTACGAACGAAACATCACTACCGCATTCTAAACAGATAATCTTTGACTAAACCTTGCTAGCTAGCAATATGTCGCAGAGCTCCAGCTACGTCAGCATTAGAACTTAAGACAAGCGCCCTTGAGTCCAATATGCAACAATCATGCATTCCTGCCTGCAAAACTAGACTCTGCATTTAAACAGTGGCAAGATAAGTGCACTCAGTTTGGCGATCTTTATATTGATGGTCTTTTTGCAAGCTTTAATGATCTGCGTTTCAAATTCACTCTTAATTCAGCCAACCTTTTCCCTTATTTTCAGATACATCATTGTGTGAATGCCCAGTGCACGTCATTTCCAAATATTCCCTCAGAGTCTCCTGAAGACTCTCTGTTAAAAGTACCCTACCATCTACAAGGCCTTGTTTCAAGAATATATATAATTCTTATGTCCTTAAAATGTGTTGGAACAGACAAGATTAGAAGCAGATGGGACAAAGCGCTCGGAGTAGTATTTTCAGAGGATTTTTGGAGCAATGCCCTCCGTAGAGTGAACGGAAGTACCTCTTGTGCCCGATTGAGTTTAATGCAGTTTAAAGTATTGCACCGTATGCATTTAAGCAGAACACGGATTGCCTCCTTTAATCCTACTTTTGACAGGACCTGTATTAGGTGTCACACAGGTGAAGCAGACCTGACTCACATGTTCTGGACGTGCCCCACACTTACGCGTACTGGTCAACCATATTTGCTGCACTTTCTAAAGTGTGTGAAGCCCTGCTGAAGCCATGTGCTGAATTTGCAATATTTGGTGCTCCAGGTGATGAATCAAATTTGACTCAAAGACAACTAAACATTATTTCCTTTGCATCCTCATTGGCTCGCAGACAAGTTTTATTACATTGGAAATCTACAAATCTGCCCAAAGTGTCACACTGGCTTCAGGATTTAATGTTATACCTTATCATAATTCTCTGATAAAAATGTACTTCCTGTGGATTAATGTGATTTACATTGTTATTGCAATTTCTTCTTTCTTTTTCACCCCTCTCTTATGCAGTGTTTATGTTGTTCATTACAGCGAATTGACATTGTAATATTCCTGATTGTGGTATCCAATTACCTTTTTATTTATTTATTTATTTTTAATTACTTTATTTTTCATCATTATTTAACTATTAAATCATTCATCTTTGTTGTATTCTATTACCATTATTGTGATCACTATTATCATTATTATTATTATTATTATTATTTATATTAGGCAGTTTGTTCTGGGTTGGTTGGGGAGGGATTAATAATATTAAAATACAGTTTCTGTACAAACAATAGCATTTGTCTTTGGAATAAAGATAAAGGGGATTAAAAAGTGTCAGCTGCCAGAAATTCACTGTAAAACACATAATGTTTCCAGTATTACAGAAGGCATTGAACTCCACTTGCTCCTGATGATATGGAACCCTGATGGGCAGCCTCCATCACTAGTTCATTCATCTAACATGTACATTGCTTTGGCTGAAAGCATCTGTCAGACAGATGGCTTCAACAGAGATAGATGGCTGCTTTAACAGGGACGCGAGCCACCGGTAATGCTGCTGAGACCAATGAGTAGCAGACGTAAGACTAGAGCGGAGGAGTCAGACGAGGGCTTCGGCATGCTCATGATTGCCTCCATCTGCTCGCTGTGTTGCCTCTTCATGAGATTCATAGTCTCAGCGTGTCGTTTGTTCATGTTTGCTATCATCTTTTCAAACAGTTTGTGACTTTCCTTCTCTGCGTTTTTATTCTTCCTCCTGAAGTCCTCCATCTCTTCAGACATCCTGTCAGCCTTCTCCTGAAAGCCCTTATCCAGCAGAGCGGCCTGCTCCCTCAGTTTGCTGTCCATGGCATGCTCGGCCTCCTCTCTCTGAAGCCTCATCTCCTCATCCATCTTCTCCCTCATCTGTCTCATCCTCTCTTCAATACTCCTTCTCTCTGCTTCCATCTTCTCTTCTAGCTGTCGCTGCTTCTGTTCCTTGGTGTTTATTTCTTGAGCCAGGAGAACGGCCTTCTCTCTTTCCTCTGGTAGAAGACAATCAGGCAAATGTAATAAAGCTTGTAATATTAAACTCAGTTCCTGGAGGGCCACAGCCCTGAAGAGTTTAGCTCCAAGACCTTCAGGCTCATTTGAAAACCACATGGTATGAGTGTTGGAGCAGGTTGGGACTAAACTCTGCAGGACTGCGTCTCTCCAGGAACTGATTTTGACATTCCTGCTGTATATATGAATATACTAAAATGTATTTGAAATACATTTATTTCATACATATACTACAAATACATTTACATATTTATGTGCTTAATAAAAAATACCCTGTAATTCTACTTTTGGTATATTAACTGGTATACTTAAAGTCTGCTAAATTGGCAAAGCTAATTTTGTACTTAATTCATAATTGTGCAGAAGCAGTGCTGAAGTCCAACTAAAGATATACTGAAGTATATTTGATTGTGCTAAAGTGGAACTATTGCACATATACTTCAGGTACACTTTAAATATCTTGAATTTAAAGACTGATTTTATATCTAACATTAAAACACATTTTAGGCTTAATATTAATAAATGTGCTCCAAATGTGGCTTAAATCAGATTTGCAAATAACAGATTTTTTTTTTTTTGCTGTCCAGACTTTAAACAACCATCTGGATGAAACCAGTATATGCAAAAAAAAATCAGATTTTTGCAAGCAGTCTCAATATAGCCTAAGTGATACACATCATAAACCCATAAGTGAAGAGTTCTGCCTGATCCAAATGATGCACCATGATTGCAGTGCAGTTTAATCGCCTCTCTAACAAAACATTTCTGCTACGCTTAATTTTATGCAGGTGATAAGACAATTAAGGCTATTGTGACGTTTTCTTCATAACTATGTAACACTAACGATATTTGACATGCAAGAAATGTAACTTTGACGTGGATTATTTTTGTTTCTTGCAATGGGCTCCACTTTTTGTTTTTGACATTTTGATCCCTCTCTGGAGCACCCATAGTCTCGCTCGTGAGTACCTGATGTGCCCCTGGTCAAGACTTTTTTCTTTAAGAAATGTAATAAGTTTATATCATTAGATGAAACAGCCATTTCAGTATGGAACATGGAAGGAATACACTGCATTTGATTAATAAGTTTTTAGTTTCACTGTAAAGCAGGCACCATTTCTCTGATTAACTGGTTTTCTCCTCTAGAAGGAGCTATTGTTTCATGCTAAAGACTCTCACCCATAATTTTTTTCTCCTTCTCCGTCAGTTTATTGTCAGCCTGCAGAATTGCATTAGACTCCACCGACTTCTGCTTCAGAAACTCTTCAAGTGTGTCTTCTACCTGTGGACACCACATACATGATAACGTGAATCACCACTACCACATCTCTATGACTAGTACTATCAAAAAATGACTTCTACTACTAATACTAGGGCCAACTATGCATTGTGCATGAGTGCCATGGAATTTGGTTTTACATCACAACTGACACGTTTTGTCATATACAATATGCAGCAGAACAAGGAATTTCATCAAGCAGTTCTGCTTTTGTCCAAATCAACCATCAAATAAACAAGTGGTGGAGTCTACCATACAAAGTGTCAATGTCTCAGCCAGCAGAGTAGTCAGTGTCCTGCTGAAGGCCACTTCAATATTTGGCCAGAACGATTCGAACCAGGAACACTATTATTCCCAGCTGATTCTATATTCTGTGTACACATAGTCTAGGAAAACACTGACAAGCCTCTTACAGAGATCTCTTCATATCTAAAAGGCCTAGGTTGTGGCGGTAATTGTGTCAAACATTGATAATCACCTTGACTCCTTTATTGGCTTGGATTTTATATTTCTTCACAATGTCTTCAAGGTCCTGGGAGAAGAGAACATAGCCACCAGGTATGGCATAGGATCCTTTCTTCAGCTTCTCTGTCATTGTTCCAGAGAGGGATGACAGAATATTCTCACATCTTTTCCTTGAAGCCTCCTCATTTTGATACAAGTATCCATGAAAGAGTTTATTAATGCCTTCCTGCAGCATCACACAAAATATCAGAGACAGTAAACTTAAAACACCATTTAGAGGCTACAACTACTTCAAAAATAAAATTTAATCTGAATCAAAAGTTGAATGTGATGGTGCATTTAGATTTCTTTGAATGGTTAAAATGTCATATCACTCATTACAGCCAAAATAAAAAAAAGAATGGTGTCGATTCTTTCTAGCCAAATATGCCCAGAACTCCCTTCAAACAGCCATCACCTAATTTCAATGTATCCTCGAATACCAGAAGTTTAGCTATAGGGAACTTTGACTCATGAATTTTGCCTGACCAGTGTGTTTAATAACGGTCTAATTATATTATATTAACATAATTATTTAATGCTCATCACCTCTAGAGATTTCAGGTATGTCCCCTCACTGTCCTTGAAGGAACGCTTCATTAGGGCCTGTGTTGCAGTCCTGCTGAGATACTGGTGCTCTGATGATACTTCCTTCAGTTCCAGAGGGAAGGACGTCTTCAGCTTCTCCATTCCACTCTGGTACACCTCAAGCCCCTCCTTCACCGCGGCCTCATTCTCAATCAGTGCCATGGCCATCACTGCGTTCTCCAGAAATGGAACTTCACCGCTTGAAATCATGTCTACATATGTCTTCGCAAACTGACCCAGGACTTCAGAGGAGGAGAAGGGTCACACAAAAGAACGTTAACTTGCAACCTGTATATTAATAATATTCAGTTCAGAAAAGAATGGTAATATCTGATACTCAATTTATGCAATATATTTTAGCAGGAATATTTAGCATTTAGCTTACATTATGTCTCTCAGTATAATGCTATTAAATCACAAAGACATAAGGACATTCAATTAAGAAACCAGTCTGTCTCCCTACTGGTATGGGGGTAACATACACTGCCTGGCCAAACAAGTCACCATCTGGAGTTAAATAAGCAAATCATTAAGATTTTAGAATTGATTGTTGCGATTTGATCATTATTAATTATAATTGATCATTATTGCAGTGAATCATATATTTCTTGCATGTTGTATTTTTGGCAACGATTCTTTTAACCCTAACTGATGCAGTGCAGCATAGCTTTTTATTTCTCAAAAAACCATGTCAATAGACGTACCCATGTCCATATTCCAGCATAATAATGACAAGATTCATCAGGCTCAAACTGTGAAAGACTGGCCACCACAGAGTCCTGACCTGAACCCACTGAAAGTCTTTGGGATGTCAACTTTACGCTGACTGTCCAAAAAAAAGTTGCACACTTTAATATTTTTCTTGGATGGCATTTAGCTTTGATCATATTGTGCTTTCGTTGTGGCATTGTTTCGACAATGTTATGCAACATCATAACATTTATTTCCATCAAGAGTTGCATTAATGTTTGGCAGAGATCTTGTATTGACAATGGGAGAGTCGAGCTGCTCTGTAAAGTCGACTCCAGCACATCCCAAAGACTTTCAGTGGGGTTCAGCTCAAAACTCTGTAGTGAAAATGAAACATGAAAATGATTCCTCTATTTCACAATTTGGATCCAATGAATTTTACTTCATAACAGCTGACAGCTGTGCCAAACTAAGAAATTTACTTGTGTAAATGAATGTGGTAAATTTGGTCATATTTTATGGTTTATTATTTTATAATTATAATATTATATTATATATAATATATATTTATATAAATTTTATTGTAAATTTTCAATTATAGCAAATTTATGTCAGATCATTTCAGAAACCCCATTGAATCACCTCTGCCAGTGACGGTGTATCCGTCCTTCAGCTTCTTCACTTCACTCTTGTCAAAGACAAACTTGCAGAAACGTTGTGTGACCTCCTGGAAATCTGGGGAAAGGTCCACAGGATCCAAGCTCTCCAGATGAGACACATTCTCTGGGGCGGTTGGGAAAGGGAAAGTGAAGCACTTCCGGGATGGGAAATAATTTCGGATACATTGCCGTGGAAGGTTGAACTCGTTGACTGTTCTTGAAGCGCCTTTAAAATATGCATTTGTCAAAGAGATTAGCAAAATACAGTGTTGCTTCTAAATTGACATTCCCAGTTGCTTTCAATTGCTTGCATGCTTTAGCAGAAATTATATTATTAATATTAACTGACTGGCTGACTATACAGTATCTCTTACATACCCTTCTCATTTATGGTCAGATCATTTAAAAGTTTGAATATTACCTGGTTTCAGCTTCAAGGAAAATTCCAAGTATTGGTCCTCGGTCACGTATTTGCCTTTTATTTTTTGTTCTAGGGTGAAGTCCCTTACAGCCCAGATGAAACTGGGGAAGAACTTGACAAACTCATCGTCTTCATCCTCATCAGAGGATTTGATCTTGATATACTCAGTTAACTCTGTGACATATCTGGAGATGGTTTAGGTTTGGATACTAAGCAAACAGGGAACATCTTATGCCATAGAGAAAATAGAGAGCTACATGTGTGAATGGCTCGGTCATTTAATGGAACACTATGTCTGTATCCGAAATCGCCCCCTATACCCTCATTCACTACTCCCTACATTAGGCCACTAATACAGTTCACTTGACAGAGTGGATGAAAATGAGTGAGTGAATTCGGACACTGAGTGCACCGGAAGAACTGCAGCTTCTGCATAGTTTGCGCTTGATGTTTAATAATCATTTGAAACTGGCAAACTGGCAGCTCCAGTAGTAAGATTGAAGGATTTATCTTGAACTCTGTCATGGAAATTATGTATAAACAATGAATTTACATTGAATTTATACCTGTTGTAGTACGCCGTGGACAAGTGCTTTGTTAAATGTAAGGATGGATGGATGATTCAGCTGCGAGTGCCATCTTCTGGCAAGACGCGGGAATTCATTCGGCGCGCGACTCTCGCAGTGCATTATGGGTATTCTCTAGCCGTTGAGCATGCACCGGTTGTACACACGTTTTTGCGGTGAATTGTGGGATTGAATGAGTGCACTCGAGAATGTCCACTATGCATTCAGACACCACTACAAATGGCTGTCCCCTCAAATAGTGCCCTATTTAAGGGTATAGGGGGCAATTTCGGATACATATCTTAATGAGTTTCACATGATTATTTATTCCTTCAGTTCCAGAGCTCCTTGAGTAGCCTTTAGCTGATCAAACGGCTTATATTTGTCAGTAAACTCTGCAAAATAACAGTCTTAAAAGTTATTACAAATGCAACCACATATGCACATTAGGGATGTGACGGTGAGGACATTTTCACACTGATATAGGCTATAAACTTGCGACAAAACCGCAAGACTGGACGCTTTCACTTTTGAATTTGTGATCTTGCTGTAATGTTTGACAAGAAAATATAATTGTCTGTTGTGCTTCCATCTTTACACCTTTCACTTTCTAAGACTTAAACAATAAAAGATGGACGCATTATTACTCTTAATGAAAAGCACAACAATAATTTTATATAACATTTATTAACAAAAATGAATTAGACAAGGCGTGGCATACACCACATGCTGTATTATACAGTATATCGACTAATACATTACAGAAAGTTTAGCAAACACTGTGGAATCAAATAAATAAAAAAATTTAAATAAATAAAAAGGCCTCTGTAACGTCAGGTAAACAGCAAAGACAGCAGGCTTTTCAAAATGGAAATAAAAAGAAAATTAAAACTAAATTGGCTAAATGGTCATTTCAATTGAAAAGCAAATCCTCCATCTGCCACAGTTTCCTCAGTATTCGCGGCACGCACCTTCATGCTCGTATACAACCGACGCCTCCCTCCCTCTGATCAGTGAAACCTGACTCCTGCTGCAGCTCTGCAGCACACACTATATGGAGCAGAGCAGACGCTTTCAGTTTATAAGTGTAGCGTCTGTTGTCCAACTGAACTAAATGGTTTTTATTTCTGAAAAAAAGCAAAACGACAGTGAGGGCAGTACTGCGGTGGGCAAATAATAATGTATTTGGTGTACGACCGAACACCGGGTAATGCCGGTAACTCCAACTACCGCAGCAAGCCTAATCCACAAATATTTTCATTGCAGAGTACAAATACAAATTGCTGTGCATTTATTTGAGCTATCACAGGATATGTGTATATTTGTGTAATACATGGGTTCCCAAACTTTTCCATTCCCTACCTAGACAGGCATAATGCAATACCAAAAGACTTATGGTAAGACATAATAAATATTATAAACATTAAAATGTCAAATTAATAGTCTAATGGCTATGTTGAAATGAAGAGAAGGGTAACTGAGTAGTTTTAAACTGCTGCCTCAACTTATTTACATAGACATGGTGGAACAAATTTAAAGAACTGAAAAAAAATCATGTGCTCAAGAAGTACTGTAATTAAAAGTTTTATATTAAAGAGATTGAGTATTTAATATAAATAATTATATTTTATAAAACCGTAGGGAGCCTATTTTGGCAGCAGGTTTATAGACACTTTTCATGATAAATCTGGTGAAATGGTTAGCATGTGTTGCATTCTCGAATGCACATCATGTGACCCAAACTCACTCACCACACATGCAGAGATGGAGTTTGTGTGAACAGCATCTACTGTGAACCGTGCTGAAAAAACTTTTCCCATAGCTGTGAAAAAGACCACAGTCATGAGCTTCACTCTGAAATACGCAGCATATATAATATTTTAGTTAAATCGCAGCCTTTGCAATTTCATAATCACACTAAGCAATATAGTGATTTATATATTGTGCAACCCTAGACTCAACGGTTTGTGTGTGTGTGTGTGTGTCATTCTGCAACATAAATTTAGCTGCAGCCAAGTAACTGTGTGATCCACCTCTTCCCCTCTGTGACCCTCAGTTTGAAACCCCGAAGCAATATTCTGTGAGCTTGTATAACCACGTATAATTTATTTGTTTATTTAGTTGCATGCATTTGTGAAACCGTTTAAACTGTTTCTCAAAACCGATTGATTTAAACTCCGTGAGAGTAAAATAACACTGACTGGATCAGAAGCCATTGTTGTGTTGTCTCCCCTCTTTTCCCTCCACTCCACAGATTTCAAATTTTCTAGCATTTTTCAAAACTTTAATGAGAACTAACCATGTTGAAATATGAGAATTTCATTACTGTTTAAATTCTTACCGAGCAAACACAGGAAAAGGCAAGTAGTTAAACCATGATCTTTTGAACTTGCTATTTTTCCCTACAGGTTTAATAATGCTATTTCAGACATTTTTCACTGAACAAAGTCAAGCAAAACCACTCATGGACAGAAAATTCAGAATATCAAACTAAACCATCAAACATCAACTCAAGTATTAACAGTTAAGGTATAATGTAGGAATGGAAGGATACTGCAGTTCTTCAATAGCTCTGTTGTCGATTGTCCCTTGGCTGTTCAGCACTAGAGTGCTACTCAGAAGGACAGATAGAGAAAATATCTTGGTATCATGCTTTGAGTCCCCCTAGGACAGATGAGACACAACCATTTGACAAAAATGGACACTGCAAGAATGACATGCACACAGCCCTGACAGCCTAGGGACATTGGGTGAATTCCAAACGGCTTTTTTGCACCCTTGAAGGGCACTTCGGGAAGGGGATGCCATTTGTAGGGATGTTCCAAACGAAAGTGAACAACTGAATCCCTTCATGAAGGGCCCTTCCAGAAGTCCGTTAGCGAAGGGAACATGCGATGGTCACTTCACGGAAGTGATTTCCGTTTGTGAACGTGATCTTCGGTCAGAAGATCTTGCAATGCATTTTAAAGCAAAGTTGGGGTTGATTTCAAGTTCACATTCAAACATAAGTAGAATAGGCTAATTAAATTTGTCTATTTTAATGTAAGACAACATATATTTAGTCAGTGATAGAAATATGATTTAAGATGGTAGTGTAAGCAAGTTTAGTTTGAAAAAGTTTAATAGTAAGTAAGACACAATTAGACAATATTTGAATAAAATAATAATAATAAGAAGAAATATTTATATGTAACAAGTGATGGAGTGCTGAATGCTGCACGTTGTCAAGGTAACATTTGGTCAGTCATTCCCTTCGTCAAGGGAGTTCCAAACGCTTATACGAGACAGTAATGCCCTGCACCCTTCAAAGAAGACACTTTAAGGGCTCTGCCGTTTGAAGGGAGTAGGGCATAGGGATGCTCACTTCCGTTTGGAATTTGCCCTATAACTGACATTCTACTTCCCTCGCAATTGTTAAGAAACTGATCACTGTGGAGTGTCAGAATAGGGGAATAAAATAATCAGTCATCTGTGTCACATTCTATATATTTTTTAGTGTATCCCTATCTATATCCTTAAATATTTCTTTGTTACACTAGATAGTTCTATTTCTCAATTCATATGGCTTGGCAAGATCCCAAAGATTCGAAAAAGTATCCTGCAGAAGCCAAAGCATTTCGGTGGTTTGGCCTTTCCTAATTTTCTGTTCTATTACTGAGCTGTGAATATGCGGTCCATATTACTCTGGATTTATTAATGGTTAAGCTTCTTGTAAATCCTCTCTTATATTGCTCTTTTATATTTCCCTGCCACACTCTCTCCACTGAATTAAAACAATCTCAAAGTTTTCAAAGTTTTTACACAATTTTGGCTCTCAAGTTGTTCCCATGTCTTCCTGCATATATTTTAACCCTCTGTGTCTCCCCTCTACCCTGGATGGTGCATCTGCTCACTGGAGGGATCAGGGTATCCTCTCTGTAGCTGATCTTTACATTGAGGGTAACTTTGCTTCATTTGACCAGTTAAATGTTTTGTATAACATTCCCAGAAACCAATTTTTTAGATATTTACAAACACGCTACTTTGTTCGTGTGTTACAAACACACTGCTCATGCTCAATTAATGTGACAGCACACTTTTGATGGACAAAATAGATATGATTTCACACAAAAAGTGCTACAAATGCACAGAATAAGCATGTCCAGTGTGTTTTAACAATAATTGGACTATGTCAGAAAAGAAAAAGAAGAATCAAAAATATGTATGGAAGATTTACCCATTTAAACTTTTTCAATTATTCAGTTTGGGTTAAAGTATGGTGTAATATAAAAAAAAAAAAACATTAAATAAATAGCGCGTTCTATATCGAAGTATGACTGAAACAACATGATCTGAGCTGTTTTTGTTGCTTACCATTTACATGTGAATCCCCATGTTAACACACACCCAGAGCAGTGGGCAGCCAATGCTGCGGCTCCCGGGGAGCAGTTGGGAGTTTGGTTCTTGCTCAATGGTCTCACCTCAGTCATGATATTAAGGGTGGAAGAGAGCGCTGGTTATTCACTCCCCCCACCTACAATCCCTGAGACCCGAACCCACGACCTTTGGGTTGCAAGTCCAACTCTCTAACCATTAGGCCCCCTTAATGTTGTCTTACTAACAAGAAACTATGCTTCTAACCACAGGTCAAGAGCTATAGTTCCAACCACGCAAGTTTGCAAAGCAGTTTGCAAATGTTCGTTTGAACTATGGGAAACACCGAATCACTGAACTATGTTCAACTACTGTATTGGCCCGAATATAAGACGACCCTGATTATAAGACGACCCCCCCTTTTTCCAGATGTACCTTTTGGAAAAAGGCTTTTTAAAAACCAAATCTTGTTTTTTTCTCAGTAAAACACATTTTGTCTTCAATTATTTTCATATTGCATATTTTTCCTATTTTATTTTTTGTTTTGAAAGTATGGTAAAAACTGGTCAAATGTACCAGCATTCACATTTAAAAAATATACACTTTTTGATATACCATTAAAAAATAAAAAAAACAGGTAGCCCCTCTGAATTAGGACATTTAAGGCTATCCATCCAACCAAAATCTTATTAACAGTAGAAGTTAAATCTGGGTACTGTCTTACGTTTTAAAATCACAAAGGGAGTTTGGTCGCGATCTTTACAACATGCATTTACATATTTCATGGCACACTCGTTTTATGCGTATTTGGCGCCACCTATTGTTGTGGGTGTATTATTGACATGTCAAAGTCTAGACCATGAATATAAGACAACCGCGTTTTTTCAGATGTATTTCCAAGAAAAAAACATCGTCTTATATTCGGGTCAATACGGTATGTTGGTAACGACGGAACTTGCGACCATAGTTGCCTAATGATGCTTTTGGGAAACGCACCCCAGCAAGAGATTTATTGCCAGCTATGTTAACACACAGAAGGAGTTTGTTTTGGTGACAAGCTGTTAGTGCACAGACAGAATGATAACAATAACTAGTGTTGGGCTAATTACTGTAATGTAATTTACTGCTCATTACTTGTTACTCTTTTAAAAAGTAATATTATTACTTAATACATTACTCTCTGCCAACAGTAATTCGTTACTATACACTCCACAAAATTGGTAATCAGGGATTCAAGCACATCCAATTTTCAAAAAAGATAGTCTTTTTATATAAAATAACCCTATTGTTCCATATGAATGATCTTTTAGGCGAAAATGTATATTTGTAGATTAGCTTCTGTGCCAAAAGTTTAGTTTTGTAGGAAGGGTATTTTGTTGATGTCAAAGTTATAAACAAAAAATTATTTTATGCCACCCAACTTAGGAAGGATTTGGAGGATAACATTCCAAATCCTCATGAGTTATCTTATCGAGTTTATTGTGAATGTGTTGTTTAATGTAGTAAAGTCTAAAAAGCTAAGGCCGTCATTTTTGACCATTTTCTTTATATAACACATCTTATGTCTCCAAACTAAATTAAAGAGTATTTTATCAATCTCTTTAGTTATATTACCATCTAAATGAAGAGCCAATGCAGCATATGTTAATTGTGATATTCCCTCTGCTTTGGTGAGCAAAGCTCTTCCCTTTAATGACAAGTGATTAATTTGTTTTATTGATTTCATTTTTTTTAATAATAAAATAAAAGTTTAGAAAACATCTGTTCTGCTGATCCTTATTTATCCTAGTTCCTATGGAATTAACTTGTGTTTAACATGAACATTGAAATAAGATAGTTCTGTGCTGTGTTTGAGAGCCATTAGTTTACATTCATTCAATTTTTATTAAAAATCTGATGCTCTTGAGAACTCCTCTATGAATTTAATAGCAATAGAGATCTGCTTATCTTTTTGAAGAAAGAGTGTGGTATCATATAATTAATTGTCTCCCAAAAACAAACATATCTTTAATTGTACTGGCTTTAATGTGGTTTGCAAGAAACTGACTTACTATCAGGGAGAGATATGAGACATTGCAACCCTGTCTAGACAGATACAACCCTTATCTTCAGTGAACTAATCCCAAATATCTAAAACTATACTTATGTTATTCGTTATATGCCTATTCCTCATAAAGCCTGACTGTTTCATCATTAATTTAATCTAATAAGGTCATTTAGCTAATATCAGGGAAAATATTTTACAATCACAATTCAATAAGCTAATTGGCTGTAAATTATCATCAGTCATGGTGGGCTGGACACGGTGGGACTGAGATCATGCTTTAGAATAAACTTACTTTAGTTAACTAACAGTAATAATGAGCAGTACATTTGTTACAATATTTACTCATCTTTGTTAACATTAGTTAATATAACTGTTCATTGTTATTTTGTGTTAGGTCAGGTACTAATATTAACAGATAATCTTTTAATTTTAATTATATGTTATGTTGAAATTAACATTTAATGTTAACCAGTGCTTTAGAAGTATTGTTCATTGTTAGTTCATTTTAACTAATATTAAAAAATGAAAGCTTTCTAGCTTTCTAGTTTTCAAAATTCCAAACAGTAATTCATATAATATTTATACTATCATTATACTTGACAGAAAATAGCATTTTATTGTTTCTTTGTCGGAGTTGTACATGGATTGTTTTGTCATTTGCTGTTTTGAACCTTTGTGCTGCGTTGTATTTTCTGTTGGCAATTTGACATGCTTAAACATTTCTGACTTCCCTGGCCTAAACTTTCATTTCATTAAGTTTAATATGCAGATCAGCTAACAGGACTTTTATTCTTCTGTTAAATTGCCTGGACTTATTTCTGATCAATATTCCTGTAATTAATATGTTTCCTCAGCTTTATATAAAAAATATAAAAAGCATATATAAAAAATACACAATAGACAAAACAGAAAATATGTGTAAAGGGAGACATTTTCTCGTCAGTGGTTCTTATAAATGTTTTTTCAGACTATATCATAGATCAGGGTTCCTCAATAGGCAGCCCGCGGGCCACATCCGGCCCGTGAGAGAAAAAAGTTTGGCCCGCGCTAATTTAAAATAATGTGGCATGAAAATTCAAACGTAGCATCAGAGAGCTACATTAGCTTACATCGTGTCTACATCGGACGCGCGCGGCGCGACGCAATAAAATACAATAGAACTCATTATAATGAGTGATGCTGTCTTGGATGCAGCGCGACACGGCAAATCCCAGACAGTAAACTGCTGCCTCATTCTATTTATAACGACACAATGGTCAAATGATTTCCAAAGCTTTGTCGCATCCAGTGTAGATACGATGTGACAGCAAAAATATGGCGAGTGTGTAAAAAAGAAAAGTGGACACGGAAAATAGATAATAATAATAATAATAATTCATTACATTTATATAGCGCTTTTCTAGGCACTCAAAGCGCTTTACATTGTCAGGGGGTATCTCCTCATCCACCACCAGTATGCAGCATCCACCTGGATGATGCGACGGCAGCCATAGTGCACCAGAACGCCCACCACACACCAGCTTATTGGTGGAGAGGAGACAGAGTGATGAAGCCAATCAGTAGATATGGGGATTGTTAGGAGGCCATGATGATTCAGATGATTCAAATGTGAATGGACTGAACAGTTGTGAGCGAGCGAGCGAGCGAGCGAGCGAGTGACTGATATCTTTGTTATGGAATACACGTGTTGGTTCGCAGTGAGTTCACAGTTTTAACGTACAAGTTTGCTTTCATTTTGTTTTCAAGATCTGAGGTAAAATATCTATTGTTGCTTTCACTATGGCTATACAGATAATGCAAAATAATATTCAAACTCACATTAGACACTTTTAACATTGAATAAAGCACATAATCATTACCTGAGATTATCACTGTCATATTACGGCTATAAAGATAACGCAAAATAATATTCAAACTCACATTAGACACTTTTAACATTGAATAAAGCACATAATCATTACCTGAGATTATCGCTGTCATATTTTGTATGTTGTCCCTGCCGCGACGTCGCAGAAAATAAAAACCGTTCCTAAAATAGAATCCCATGTCACTTATTGTCACGTGTCGCTGTCACGGGTGGTTAGGACAAAAATTACATGGAAAAGATACTTGTTATCGCGTCGTGTCTGGTTGGGACACACGGTGTTACAGTTTGATCCCCTCAAAAAAAGCATAAAAATATTAATACTACCAAATCTAATAATTGAATCTGCAATTAGGGAAAGTGGGGCAAAGTTCTTCTGTATCTAAATGCAAAAATGTTCATAATTGTTTGAATAAAACAGACTACTGGGGAAAAAAATCTGAATATTCATCTTGTGACCATCTTTTATTTTAACAAAAGCAACAATAATATAGTTCAGTCATGAAACTCTAAATGGCACATTCTGACGGGGTGTTAACGTAACTGATGATATTCAGAGAGTTAAACGACATGGCACAAGCTGATTGGTTCATGCTGCATATGCAGCCAATGAGCTTACTGCCTTGCATTTATATGGCTGGCTAGCATTCACTTGAGATTCCTGCAGCACGCTTTCAGAGTTCTCTGAAACCCTCCACCTTCCCCAGCTCCACCTATATTGATCTGCTACGGGGTTATTTATATGCTATTTGTGCAGCAGCAGCATGTCTTAAATACTCACTGCACTGTATCACCGTATGCATTGGCAGTAGCAAGTTCCTGTACTTGCTTGCAGCAGCAGCAATAATCTACAACTAGAGCAATAACCAACAGCAGCAGCAATTCAGCAGCCGCATAGTAGATCTGTTCCGCCAAGACCAAATACATTAACATTGTCATATCCATCACCATGCTAAAATGTTCAGAGAATTGTCATGATTGAAATATAATAATTGTAATAATAATAACAATTATATACTGTGTATATATATATATATATATATATATATATATATATAGTTCAGTGGCCCTTGGCTTGGTATTGTTGGCCAAATTCGGCCCTCTGCAAAAACTAATTGAGGAACCCTGTCATAGATGCTGTTACATCACCTTGTCCACGTCCCCGAGTCCCTCGGTGTCCAGCAGCACCAGAGTGGTTCCTGCTTTAGTGGGGTGAGGCAAACACCACATCCAGATGCCCTTCGTCTTGGACTCAATTGTGCTGCCCAGTGCAAACCCTGATAATGACACACCAAACCCCCCACAATGACTTACATGCACGTGAACTCATTGATTTGACCTGCATGATGTTTCTCTGAAGCGTTTGGATGGCATCTGTGCTATTTGTGTGGGTCTAACCTGTTTGTTTCCCTGCCAGTCGATTCATCAGGTAGGACTTCCCGGTGCGGTAGAGACCCACCACAGCCACCACCACCACGGGCTGCTGGACCTGCTCCAGAACCTGCAACGCTGACTGCTGGACACACAGCTTCCCATCGGACGCCGTGTCAATCAGGCATACTGGTTTGTCCATGGCCACTGGAGCTGTCCAACAGACAGAAAGACATTTAACTTCCTTTAATTAACTGCAGTGCAGTAGAAGTGAAAGTTAGCGGGGTTTGAGAAATACTCCAATAATCCTATATTAGACAGTACTGTAATTCCCCACATGAGCAGCATTTCCTCTTTCTGTTTGGGGATGTTTGGGTAAATTTGGTGTTTCTCATATTGCCTTAACAACACACATTCACAACAAATTACACAAGCATGACAAGTTGCTGTAAGATGTGTTTGTGCGCAGCTACAGTCTGAAACCGGACTGGCTTTAGTTGATGCTTGTTTCTACTAGAAAGGTCAAATAAAAGTAAATAGTGTAATATAAACAAAGTCCTTTAAAGCTCTAACAAAATATGGCCAGAACATCTATCAAGACAAGTCAAGTTAAGTTCACTAATACACACACACACACACACACACACACACACACACACATAGAGTAATAAAATTAAATCACCAACATGAAATCTCAACTATGCGTAGTTCATGATCAACTGCAGGAGCAAAAACAAACATTATTCAATCTGCTGATGCTGACTGTAAAACACTGGACATTGTACTTTTTGTATTAATAAGAGCAGTACAAGTGCTTTAAATTATCTGAATTAAGGAATGTCCCTTACCTTTTTGCTTTAGTTAACTTCAGTCTAACTTCAATCTGGGTTGTGTACATGTTGTAGCTTCCTGATATTCTACCCATATTTCTTAGACACACCTTTAGGTCCAGACTCTTAATGCTGATTGGTCTAGAGTGAGTTAGGGGATGTCAATGATCTCTCAGTATGTCTCTGGTTATTCTCTTTGGCTGATTTGACCTCCTACTATTGACTGAGCAAAAAGCAATGTGCAGTTTCACTCTTGGTTTAACTTTCAAAATCAGCAACTGCAAACACAAAATCACATGACCAGGGCTGCTGCTGGTCAAATGGGTGCCCCAAACAGAATTGTACTGTGGTGCTATATTCCTACAAAATATTATTGATGTGCACAAAAAAAACTCTCCAGTTTTATTGTTAAGTTATTATCTAACTTGATAATAACTGTTTTCAGTTTCTGAAACTATGGGCACTTTTCTTTATACTCTACACAGAAAAACCCAAAATACACACATTACATGCAAAACTGCACATTTATCTTGAAACAAAACAAAACAAACACTTCATTCAAAACTTGTTAAACTCTTTGTGTCTTTTGCATAATCAGTGAGCAGTGAAGTGCATGATACAAACTCGATAAATGAATGATTTCACATTGTGCCTCAAGTACCACTCTTAGTGTGTAAGCCAGGGGCATTGGTAGGCCCTTTTCAGGGGGGTTTCAGCCCACCTACATTTGTACTCTGCCCTTTTAAAAAAGTGTGATTAGCTTTGTAACCTGTACACAAATTTGTGATCGCCTCAGTCCCCTTTAAAAACTCATATGAAAACTACAGGAAGCTTTGGCTCCTCCCCGTCTTTTAGTCAGCATTATTCAGCTTGTTCTTCAGTCAGCAGTGGCGCAGCACCAGCGTGTGGCAAAGCGTTTGCGTTTATCAATACATTGTTATGAATATCTGCACCTGGTTCTTCGTCATAAATGAGTCTCTTCTGAGTACATACCTCGCGACATGCTTCCTATCCTCTGGCCAGGTGCGAACTATTAATTTCTGACCCTGAGAGGTCTCCCGAGATTTGAATCGTTCCTTAACCTTCATGCACGTTCTCTGAGCTAGAGCTCCTCTCGCTGACGCGTTGAGGAGCTCAATGCTCCATAGACGGTCGGGCCCGTGGGTCCTCACTGTCACACTGCCCTTATGGTTGAACCAATAATCACCCCTCTGTGGAGTGGGTTGGAGTACACTGCGTTCCCTGAGGTAAGAGGGATTTGTGTTTCTGTGGAAACCCCTCTTTTGTGCTTCTGCTCTGAGGAGCAGTAAGCTCTATATGCATGAATGGTTATTGGGTCCCGCTATTTCTTCAGATTCTATCGGGTCTGGTTATACGAGACCCACGCTCTCTGTCGAGATAGAGAGCATGAGACCGTGTCCAGCTGCACCCGTTGACTGTCTCTTATTTGGGCCCCGCTGGGTTACCCCTTCTAATCTATCGCCCCCTTCTGGTCGAGCTAAGAAGTGCTCCCCTCTCTGTGAGGGTTAGCGATGAGTCGCTCCATGGCAGTGACATCAGGTAGTTGGGCCACTTGCTGCTTCTCTGATAAGCTGCCTCTATTCGGGTCAAGTCAGGCAGTGCTCCCCTCACCTCAGAGGGTTGTCTTTGAGCCTGCCACTCCCGATTGTGTGGCTGAGGACTTCTGGGCATCTGTGAGCAGATCTCTATAAAATCCATACTATGGAAAGTGCACACGCTAAGCTTCTGTGCACTTTCTAAAATCCACATAGTGGTAAGTGTGCACGCTAAGCACTCTGCGCACTTTCTAAAATCCTGTATGGTAAGGGTTACGCGTTGTCAGACTCGTTCACTTTCTCTGAGTTGGCTTAGGCCCCGGCACTCGCCTTGGGCTCCACTCAACTAGTTTGTCTCTGTTGATACATTTTTAAAGCATCGCTCCCCTCACTGTAGAGGGTTATTTATGAGCATGGTGCTTTCTTCCGAGCGTTCGAGTTCTCTCCCCTTCTGAGGAGTTGAATTCCCCACTCCGTGGGCTGTTCTTGTGGTGGTGTTTAGCAGTGCTCCCCTCTATCAGAGGGTTGCCTATGAGCACGCTACTCCTTTTCTGAATTCAGAGTTCTCCTCTCACGTGGAGAGCTGAGTTCTCTGTTTTCCCAGAGCACCTGGAACCGGCAACATCAGGCGAACTAGGCCCTTCCTCTGCCTCCTTGATGCGCTGAGTTTTTGGCTAAGCTTGGCAGAGGTATCCGTGTGTACCACAGCATGCCTGTACATCTGCTCTAGAGGCACTCCTGCCCGAAGGAACGCAGGATCCGACCACGGGCTGAAGGTTTGGCGGCAGGCCGGTACGATCTGCACCCGGTGAGTGCCACATTGCCACGCCCATCTCGGGATTGGGATGGAGCCAGTGCTGAAGCGGTCTCATATGAAGCAGCCCCAGCAGCATTACTGCCGCTGCAGCTGCCATATGCCCCAGGAGCCTCTGAAACAATTTCAGTGGAACCACTGTCCTGCCTTTGAATGAATTCAAGCAGTTCAACACTGACTGAGCACGTTCCTCTGTGAGGCGTGCTGTCTGCTTGAATGAATCTAGCTCCATCCCGAGAAAAGAGATCCTCTGCACCGGGGAGAGTTTGTTATTTTCACAGTTGACCTGAAGACCCAACTGGCTGAGGTGACTGAGCACCAGGTCCCTGTGTTCGCACAACTGATCCCATGACTGTGCCAGTATGAGCCAGTTGTCGAGGATGTGAACACTGTGTTCTCTCATAGGAACAAGGGCAACCTCCACAACTTTCGTTAAGACGCAGGGAGACAGGAACCTTGTATCTTGTACTGATATGCTCGACCCTCAAATGCAAAAAAAAAAACGGCCTGTGTCGAGGGAGAATCAAGACATGAAAGTACACGTCCTTCAGGTCGATCGCTGCAAACCAATCTCGGGGATGGATGCATTCGAAATTGCGTTTCGACATCAACATTTTGAATGGTAGTTTGTGAAGGGCTCGGTTCAAAAGGTCAAAGATTGGCCATCACCCACAGCCTTTCTTGGGTACAATGAAGTAGGGGCTGTAAAATCCCACCTTCATCTCAGCTGGAGGGGTCAGCTTTATCGCGTCCTTCGCCAGTAGGATGCCATCCTTCACTGAGGTGAACTGGATGCCCCTGAACTTGGGGGGATGCCGGGTGAACTCAATCGCATTGCCAAGTCTGTGAGACTCAGTGAGTCTGTGAGCCAGCGATACGGGAAGCACTAGCCAGGCTCTCAGAGACCGAGCAAGCGGGATCAGTTGATTTTGATATTCTAGGTATTATCAAAAGGCCAGAGTTTTGAGATTGCAGCGGACGAGAAGGTCAATAATGCGATATGAGCTCGCTCAAGTATTGAGGAGCTAAACCATTCCGGGCTTTATAAGTAATTAGCAAGATTTTAAAATGTATTCGATTCTCCATGATGTCCATTTTAAATACACAATCCCTTTATATATGAATGAAGTCTGATTTTTCTATCAGTGTTTTATCATTCATCAATTGTTCTGAAAGTGATCCCAACAATGTCGTTCCTCTGTATCATTATCATTATAGTTGTGGTTTGATCTCTGCTATTCTCTTAACTTTATCTTTATAGTTACCATTATCATTATTGTTCTTGGTGTAAACAGGCCTTGAGGGTAATAGCGACACATTCTGCAAGTTTGCTGTCATCATTTATTTTTTTCTATTACATGACGTTATCATTAGACCATCATATGACTACTGACCTCAAGTCCTCATTGATTTATTCTCTTAAATGTTTTCTTCAGACAATCATATGAATGTTGACCACAAGTCATCATTGATTATTCTCTCACATGATGTTGTCTTCAGATGACTTAAGGTCAACATTCATATGATGGTCTGATGACAGCATCATGTAACAGAATAAATCAATGATGACTTGTGGTCTCAGAAAACTTGCAAACCGCATCACTATCACCCTAAGCTCCACATACACCGATAACAGAGGAAAGTTTATGCTTTGTTAGCCAAGGTTAAATATTTTGCTAATTGAAAGTTTGATTAGTATTGGCTTGGTGGATTGGTAGCTTGCTCATGTTTGCTAGCTAGCTTGGTTTTATTTATTTATTTATTTATTTATGTAGGCACTAATAGGTACTATAAAATCTCAACATCTAAATATTTATTTCAGGTTGTTTCAGATTGAGCCAAAAAGTTAGCAATGCTAATCAGGTTTGTCTGGTTGCAGCTTGGCTAACTCACTGCAAAAAATTATTTTCTTACTAAGTATTTTTGTCTTGTTTTCTAATACAAATATCTAAACATTTTCAAAACAAGATATAATTAATTTAGAAGCAAAATATAGTAGGATAGTTTGTTTCAAATTTATCAAAATTTAGTTCGTTTTTGTTTAAAACAAGAAAACACAACCTGCCAGTGGGGCAAACAATAATTAATCTTGTTTGGCCTTTGAATTCAGATTATTATTAAGATTATACCTGTATTCATTTAATTCATTTTGCCATAACCACGTGAACTGTGACGTCCGAAGCTTCGTTTTCACACACAACCATGTGACTGCTTTGTATTCTGATTCAAATAACCCTTGCGCAGGTTTCAAGTGTCATTCACTTCTTTGATAAGAATAAATTATAATACGAATAAATATTTGCATGTGTATTTTGTGCATGTTCAGTTCGTATGAATCCCCGCTGCAAAAACACTTCAACCGACCATTCCACATAATCTGCATTTATTTTGATCATATATGCCTACATTTTCATAAATTGATTCACAGATTCATTTATTCATACTTAGTGTAAGTACAATGACATTTTATTTTTGTATTGCTTTATATGGTTTTCATAGCACAAATTTATTTATTTTCATGAAACAGTCCACAAATGGCTGGGACGCAAAGGCACATTTTTCCACCTTTGACCACAAGATGTCATTAGTGTGCAACGTGCTGAAAAGCTTCGAGTAATGAATCATTTTATGATACAGTTGAGGGGAAAGCCTCTGTGCTTCACAAAGCTTCATTTCACCATCATTACCTGTAACGGAGAGATGAAGCAGAGAGAGAATCCACATGCACGCACAAATTTAATTAAGAAAAGACAAAAACTCAGATAATCCAAACAAGAAAAGCCAGGAACCATGAACATTCAGGGAATGATACAGGGAAGCATTCAAACCAAGCAATATATACACATACAGACAGACAAGCCAAACAAGATAACAAGGGGGCGTAGGCAGTTGTCATGGGAACACACAAGCAGACTAAGGAAACAGAAACTAAACAGAGGAAGTGAAGACAGAAACGCTGAGGCAGAGAAACACTTCAACATGAAATTCCACAGCAAAACACAAGAGAAAGAACAGAGATTGTGAAAATACCACCTCCTGAAGTGATCAGATATAAATCCTTATTGAAGGTGCTTCGGAGGGTATTTACACCTGGTATATATCAGATAGCTATCTGATCAGAGAAAATGCATGAAGTTACCAGATGTAAACAGGTCCTTAGTAAACATTTGCGAGCATTATATAATGTTTGTTAATGATTTATTAATGAAACTTATTATTAAGTGTTACCCCTACTATATCTTTATAAAGACACTTCAACAAGACCTATACTGCGTTACAAGAAATTATAGTTATATTTGTTTTATTTTTATAATTATTATAAGTGATATGTTTGTTTTTTTAACATGCATGTAATCCATTAATCCCAGTTTTATAAGTGTTAGTTAGTCGTATGTATTTATAAAGATGTAGACTGCACTGTTGTAATGGGTTAGGGTTAGATATATAGATAAAAACGAGTTTCACCCTCATTAACTCCACCCACATTAGCATATGCGATCTGATTGGCCAAGGCTTACCTGGCCATATCTGGTGAAGCGGAGGTCCGATCTGCACATAACTGGTATCGTTGGATTCAGGAAGTGTGGATGTATGGAGGAAAGGGTGTTGCTTTCAAATCCAATGTGACCATACAACAGTCTAAAAAGTGACAAAGAAAGTCAGTCATCGGTAAAGGGAAAAAATACATCCAAATGAAATAACCTGTGAAATCAATTTTCTTTTTAGCAAGAAGGTATTACAAGCCTGTATAAAAACAGTCTTCCAGCCAGGTTGTGTGTGTGAGTGCGTGTGTGTGAGTGTGCACAGGTGTGTGTGAGACTGCACAGGAATGTGTGTGTGTGTGAGAGAGAGAGTGCATCATTAGAAGTCAGACTTGAAAACAATTTGAGAGAAAACAGCAGGTAGGCTTCAGCAATTTAGACTATTGAACATGTAAAGGAGGAACATATTTTTCCCCTCAAAGGTTGTGTTAAGTGCTGGTTTAGACAGACAGACAGACAGATGATAGATAGACAGATAGATAGATAGATAGATAGATGATAGATAGATAGATAGATAGATAGATAGATAGATTGAGAATTTGATTAAAACTGCTAGCCTCAGACCCACAAAATCTTCATTAACACAAAATTTAAAGTTGGGGTCAGGGGCTAAGGCTAGTTAGGGTTAGTGAGGCTAGGGCTAGGGCTAGCAGGTTTAAGGTTAGGGTTAGGGGCTAGTCTGGGGTTAATTTGCAACTAGGTATAGGGTTAGGGTTAGGTTAGGTTAGGTAGGGTTAGGGTTAGGGTTAGGTTAGG
>NW_015541031.1:0-355 GCF_001515605.1 Sinocyclocheilus anshuiensis | reverse complement strand
GTAAGTTGAGCTTTGTGCATATGCCTTTACACTGCGACTATTATATGATGTGCAGTTTGACAATCTGTTGAGTTGTGTTGTTCTGCAGGACAGTGAGCACACCTCCTCCGCTGACGAGTGGGTCCAGCAGGGCCCCAATCTTCCTCCTCTTTTCCCCCCTCATCCTCCTCCACCTCCACCTCTTCCCATTTTACCTCCTCAGGAGGATCCAGAAGATGTAATGGGAGTATTAGATGTAGCATCTTAAACTCAAGTGTAGCTGCTGCTGTTTTGGTAATGTTCTTTTTCCTCCCTCTCTGCAGTATTTTGGCGATGATGAAGAAGATTTTTAATAAATATATATGTTTTTAAACTT